>NW_026088975.1:0-50000 GCF_024542745.1 Macaca thibetana thibetana | reverse complement strand
CCTGGGGTGAGGAGGGTAGGGGCAGATGTTGGGTGGAGGAGGACAGGGAGAGCTGGGAAGGCACGGTGCTGGGGATGGGTCTCTCAGTGGCCAGTTGTGACCTCAACCTCACGTCTCCTTTGCAAGGGACCTAAGTCTCCATTTACAGAACTCACTATTTGCCTCGTGCAGGGGAAGTCCCCAGATGTCAGCCTTGTTGTGGGAATTACAAGACATATGAACCCCAGGGCTCCTTTAGTCTCTCCCCAGCCAGAGTCCACATATTTCCCCCCATGTTTTGTGGGTGAAGAGGCCCTTCAGAACCCTAAGTCCCCCCAGTTGATACTTATTGGGCTCCGTCATTCTAGTCAGGATCTGGGAGGATGCCACCATACGTAGAGGAGGCCATGAGGGTTTCACCTCTAACATTCTGAAGATACCATTTGTTTATTGTGTCTACTGTGAGCACCTGACTCTGAGTAGAATTGAGGCCCAGGGATTGTCATCTGCCTTGTTTATGAAATTGTGCCAAGTCACAAGAAGAACGATGCACAAATGAAGTGTTTTGTATGTATGTGTTGAATGAGTGAACCCCAACCATTGGAGAAACTCAGTGAGCCTCTCCAGATGTCAGAGTGGGCCTGTGGCTCCTTTCTCAGCCTGAAGTGACCCCTCTTCTGTCTGTATCAAGGAGAAAGTCCAGCCAGAAGGAAACTCAGACATCGTTTACCAATGCCATTGCAGACTTGCTTTCTATGTGCCTTTCCAAACAGTAAGAGAGATGGGCCATTGTGGCAGAATGCTGAGAGCTGCTTCAGTGAGGGGGAAGAGAAAAGTAATAAACATGAATCACAGCACCCACAGCAGATTGTCCAGAGTTTTAGGCTCTAGGGACCCCTTTGTTTGCTGTGTCTTAGATCATTCATTCCCTACAAGAACCCTGTGAGGTTCATCTTCTCATTACTCCCTGTTCCAGAGGAGCCAACTGAGGCTCCAAGAGGTGCATGTTCAAGACACAGCCAGTAGGGGACAGAGGCACCTCGGTGCCTTGGAGGTGATGGACACTCACCTTCTAACCAGTAGTTCCAAAAAGTGTGGCACGGTGATAAAGTCCCAGGAGGGACCCAGGCAGGTGGCATAGGAGGAGATGGGTTTAGTTAGAAAGGCTGGAACCAGGGACTCCAACAGCTTCTCCCTTGTGCTGGGCTGGAAAGTTGGCATCCTGCAGATCTCATTTTCATGCTAGGGGGACAAGGAGGGACATGAGAGTCAGTGGTAACACCATGAACCACCAGAGGATCGGGATCTGGAACTCACACCAAGAAGCATCAACCCTTCAGGGACTTGTGCATGTGGAGAACCTGGGTGCCCATGGTGAAAAGGATTCTAGGCTTTCAAGATAAAATTGCATGTGAGGATGGGGAAGGATAAAATGATTCATGCCTTCAAGGCATCAGCATGGTGAATGTGAGCTGTGGGGCAACAGCACCCTCTGTATCAACAGCCTGCATGAAGAGCATCATCCCTGCAATCCTCAAAAATCACCCTCATGGTGGAGAAGAGGAGACACGGGCTTTTGGATGTCAGATGCTTGCTCAGCAGCACCCGGGTCAGAAGAGAGCACCTTCCACAGGGAGGACTGGATGAAATTCCCTCTAGGCCACCTGAGGCTCTGCTTTTTATATGGAAGGGAAGGGTCTGGAGAGGTCTCATCCCCTCCTTATTTTAGTGACAGCACACCGGACAAGATCCTCTAGAATTACCCTTTGACTTAAAGGGATATGATTGTTTTTGTTCTTTAACATGAATGTGAGTCTGGAGAAACAGCTATGGCCATCCCAGCCCTGGTCAAGGGGAAAGTGCCGGAAGACTCCAGGGTGGGAGGAAGCGCATCCCAAGGCCCAGGATCTGCCAGGCGACTCGTGGAAGAGAAAACGCAGGCAGGTATTGAAAGCGGGAAAGGTTACGGAAATGTATGGTTTAAAGTGGAAATGAAACAAGGTGATTCTCTCTGCCACACAGACAGCAGATTGACAAAAAGTTACGAACATGTTAGTATTCAGGGGAGGTTGTGTTCAAAGAAGCAGCTACGTTCAGAGGCTGCTGGTGACCCTGTGAGCAGCTGGAGCCCTTTTGGAAAGTCAACTGGCTACACCTGTTGAAACTTGCTATCTGCACATCCTTTCACCCAGATTTCCCTTTCCCGGGTGTGTGTCTTCCGCAGGGGATTTGTGTATTTTATGGGTTGAATTGTGTCCCCTCCCCCAAATGTAACTGTTTCTATTCTCAACCCCAGAGACTTAGAATGTGACTGTTTGGACACAGAGTTCTCCAAGAGGTAATTCAGGAGAAGTGAGTTCATTAGGGTGGCCCCTAATTTAATATTCTTGGGGTTCTTACAAGGAGAGGTGGTCAGCACACAGAGCACTTCAAGAGAAGACCCTGTCCTGACTGAGATAGAAATCAGCCATCTCCACGACAAGGAGAGAGGCCCAGAGAAACCACCCCAGACTGACAGCTTGACATTGGGCTTCCAGTCTCCAGAATTGAGGAACCAGATTTCTGTGGTTAAGCCTTTCAGTCAGCGTGCATGTTATGGCAGCCCTGGCAAACTGCTCCAGCCTATTAGGACACACATAGGATTATGCTCCCTGTAGAAAGGCTGCCTAGAAAGGGAATTTTATCACGACAGGCTCCACCAGCACTGAGAGGCTGACCCGCTGTGGAACATGGCCTCCCTTAAGGAATATTACAGTGACATGCAAGAGTGCAGCAGCTGCCCGGTGTGTCTGCAGGGATGAGTTCTCTGAGATGACACTTTCAACACAGATGCATAGAGTAGCTTCACCTTCTTTTGTTGTAATCACCACCCCCCCAACTTGTTTGTGTAGAAGTGTTGGATTTTAAGTCCTGGAAGAGGTCAGCAGGGCAGGGGAGCTGCCTGTTGCTGGACATACACTTAGGGTGGGGAGTTAAAATGATAACAGTATGAGTATGTGCTACAATGTTACCATCATACCCAATTCTTGTAGCAACATGCTGAGATACTCCTGGCATAGCATCAAGTGAAAACAGAAGGATTTTCTCTGATCTTCCTCTGATAGGTGAAAGGGACTTTGCCTGTAACCAAGTTGCCACTGGGGACTAATGGCAGCCAGATTCCTTTGGGAGAGGACAGTGGCTCACTCAAGTGTGAAAGCCCTAGGACAGAGCCTAGGGAATCCCCATATTCGTGTTTGAGTCCTGGGCCCACCCTGGTTTTCTGGAATCCCTGTCTGTGGAGACCCTTCTGTGTCCAGTCTCACCCCAGACCAGCACTGGCCGTGGTTGGTAGCAGGGGGCCCCTGCCCTTCTTTGAAGAAGATGGAGAAATGGAATCCATCCAACAGCTCCTGCTTGATCTGCTGTGTGGAGCTCTGCAAAGAGAGTGAGCCAGGCGAAGAGGTGTCAGTGGCCTGCCTGGCTGACCCCATAGTGGGACACCCCCATTAGAACTCCTCCCTGGCGCCCCCTTCCCCAACAGGATTTGGCACATAGGAGCATCTGCGTAGACCTCCAGCCAGAGGAGCTTGAGGTCTCCGGCAGATGACAGCTTGAGGTCTTGGGATTCAGATCTGAGAAGACAAACTGTGTCCTCGACATTCACCTTTCCATTCTGAAGGCATGGTCTGGGCTGTGAACCTGACATACTGACCAGGTTCCCAACCCCCGACAACCTACCTGCTCCTATCCAGAGAGGGCCTCTCTTCTCCTGTTTCCCCCAAACACATGGGGAGGGGTCAGCACTGCCCTAATGGGCACAGTTGAGACCTGGCCTGGACGGGCCTGCCCTGGGCCCTGTGTTACCTGTGGGTGCCTTCTGGCAAAGGGCCAGAGGCGTCGAGGGTGAGGGTTGTACCAATGTCTATATTCTCGAGAAACAGTCTCATTTTGGCCTCTTCTGCGACGAGGAGGTCGGCAGCATGTTGGGACACAGCAGGAGAACATGTTGTTCTCTGGAGTGTCGACTATCAACTGAGCTGGAAATGGGGCTGTGTGTATAATATGGGTGCCTAGTTACCAGAATTCTAAGTTCTGTTGGGGTCTGTCAGTAAGGAAGTGAGGTCACATCTTGTAGGTTCCATCCTGTAACCTCCTCCTTTCCATAAGACCTACTCAAAGGCCCCACTGGGCTTCTGGCCGCTCACCCTCCCCCATCAACTCCTTACCTTTCACCATTATGCCAAAGTGTGCCCCTTCAGCACCTTGGGAAGACCTGGATGTAACCAGGGTCCCAGGTTTGAGGAGACAGTTCTGGGTCAAACAACCTTTATCTTAGAAGTTGTGAGACTGTAGAGAACTCCTTTGGTGTTTTGGGGCCTCCCCAGCATGCACAATGGGGGTTATGCTAGCATCTCCCTCCTAGGGAACTCATGAGGTGTGTTTGAGATAGATCTTATAAAACTCATGGTGTGGTGTTCCCTGTAGATATTGCACACACTTACAGATGGAGGAAATTCAAAAAGGAGTGATAAGTAGCATGGAATAGAATTCCAGTGGGCCTGGGGTTCACAGTGTGATCTCAGGAGAAGACTCTTTTGCTCTGGGCCTCCTCTTTCATGCCGCACCGGTAGAGGTTGAGATTAAATGAAATTCAGGCATCCTCCTTCTCTGACATTGCACCTTCCAGTGCCTTCCCATTTTATTTAGACCCAGACCTTGTGCCTCATCTCAGCTTAGGGTGAGCAGTATCCACAAAGACAGCACTGAGGGGTTAGTGACTCCCTTCTGAATGATGGAGTATGACACAGGTGATGGAATCGCACTTCAGGGCTAGTTCAGGATGTTACAACAAAGAGCCATAGCCTGGGGAGCTGATCAAAAACAGAATTATGTTTCTCCCAGTTCCGGAGGATGGAAGATGGATATCAGGGTACCAGCCTGGTCAGGCCTTAGTGAAGTCTCCCATCCCATTCACTGAGCTTTTACAGTGCTGTCCTTTCCTTGGAGGATGGCTCAACTTTAGGAGCATGGGTAGACCTCCATTCAAAGCCCAGCTCCCATTTGTAGCTTGGTGATCTTGAGGAAGTCATAGAACATCCCTGTGCCTGTTTTCTCCTCTGAGAAATGGCATTAGTGAGAATTGCTTCCCTTTTTAATCACAGAAAATAAAACATGCAAAGAAGTTAACTTGGTGCCATTGGGTGGAGAGTGAGATCCCAGCAAACCAGAGACATCAGCTTGCCCACATCAGTGGTGACGACGACTGCGGAGAGTGGGTGAGGCTAGGGCAGGATGCAGGCCAGCCTGCCAGAGCCCAGGATCAGGTGAAGGGTAAGAGTGAGCTCCTCACCCTGAATTCTCAGGAGACACAGACATGTAGGGGCTGTGGGGAGCACAATCATCAGGGCTGATCTCATTCCCCTGGTTTCCTTCATATCTGTCGTGGTCTCAGGGCCCCTCTCCCTGTGTTTCCTCTCTGCCCTGCTTTCTTCCTGGCTGCCCTCCCAGGACTCACTTTTGGCCCTGATCAGGTGGCGTTTTGAGGTAACTATAGGTCTATTAGTCACTCCTCTGAGGTTCAACCCACCTTTTGTTGAGACCTCTGAGCTTAGTCAGAGACCTCCTCCTGCTGGGACCTGAGAGAGGGCTGGAGGGAGCTGACAGTGCAATGGCAGTTTTTCCTGGGGCTGCCGCTCCAGGGCCCAGTGGCAGGTATCTGCTGAATTTGAGCTTTCTTTTGGGTCTCTGGGGTTCTGAGGTGTGATTTTCCCTCTGAAGACAGGTGGAGCCCCTGGTGGGTGCTTTCGCCTCAGAAATGGGTCTCCCTGAGCTAGTAGCTTTGCTCTACCCTCAGTTTGCTAGGACCTTCACACGTGGCCCTGCCCATTCTGACTTCTGAAGCCCACAGAGAGGGTCTGTAGAAATTGCTAGATACGAAACGGCTACAACTAAGTCACAGGAAGTGTATTTACATAACTCAGTGGTTTTCAGCCATTATTATACATTTACTTCAGCAAAGGAGATATTTTAAAATGCGAATACCCTGTGTCACCCTGCGGAGATTTGGATTTATTTGATGCTGCAGAAGAAGACACACATCTTTGGTTTTTTGTTTGCTTGTTTGATTGTAACAAGATCTTGTGCTGTGGCCCAGGTTGTAGCGCAGTTGCATGATCATGGGCACTGCAACCTTGACCTCCCAGGCTCAAGGAATCCTCCCTTCGCAGCCTCCCAAGTGGGTGGGACTATGGGCATATACCACCATGCCATGCTAATTTTTGTGTTTTGTAGAGACAGGGTCTCACTATTCCACCCAGGCTGTCCTTAAAGTCCTAACCTCAAGCTGTACTCCTGCCTCTGCCTCCCACAATGCTGAGTTTACAGACGTGAGCTACTGTGCCTGACCCTGTATCTTTTAAGAGCTTCCCTAGTGCTTTGAAGAGGCACCCAAGCAAAGAAGGCTTTGCTTGCAGAAGGCTTGTGGAACCCTGTTGAGGCTGCATCTTCTTCACAGCCATCAGATTGTTTCCTGAGGTATCTGCTTAGCAGTGCACAGGCTATTTACATGGAGGGCTTTGGGGAGCTGTTGGGTTTGGGTTTGGCTGGGGCATGAGTGTTGGCTGTGGGATCTGTCACAACCTGGTCCTATGGGACACCCAGTCTAGGATCCTTCTTCCCAGACCACCATCCTGTCTGTCACCGCTCCTATGGCAGGTCCACAGCTGCTTGCTGGAAGGGTGCTGGGAAGTATTGGTCCGCCAACTGTCACGTCCTCCTGTTCTGCTGAATCCCAGTGATCCTCACTTGGAATCTGGGTCTCAGAAGGGTGTGGCCCTGGGTTCTTGGCTGGCTGAGCTGGTGCTTTTGCAGCCTCTGGGGCTCTTGTGTGTGAGGCCTGACCTGAGTTGCTTCAGGAAACTTTTGTCCCTGAGGCTGCCTCCTGCTTAAGAGCAGAGCCTTTGTGTGGAGATCTGGCTGGCCTCCCTGGCCACCATGCCCTGCCTGTCCTCATTTTTTTATCCCTCTCATTTTTTCGTCTTCCTCACCAAAGATAGGTTGCTTTATCTTGTCGGTTTTTTTTTTTTTTCCATGTGGATTCCTGAACCCCATCCAGCCCCTCGTTCCCTCCCCAGCCAGCTCACACTCATTTGTCACAGCTCCTGGGACTCCCGTTGACACATTAAGAACAGTCCCCCACAGTGGACTGTGCTGTTCTGTTTGCACCCTTAAATTTATCGTGCTTACAGAATACCACTTCTGCAAACTAGTCAAGAAGAGGGAAGTGGCTCGTGGATATGCACCCTTGCTCATCCTCTTTGAAAAGGTAACCAGCTCTGATTTCTTTTTCTTTGACAAGATCATTCTTGTCACCGAGGCTGGAGTTCAGTGGCACAATGTTGACTCACTGCTACCTTCGCCTCCCAGTTCAAGTGATTCTCCTGCCTCGGCCTCTCAAGTAACTTGGATTACAGGTATGCACCACCACGTTCTCCTAATCTTTTTTTTTTTTTTTTTTTTTTTTTTTTTTTTTTTTTAGTAGAGGTGAGGTTTCACCATGTTGGTCAAGCTGGTCTTGAACATTTGATCTCAAGTGATCCACCTGTCTTGGCCTCCCAAAGTGCTGGAATTAGAGGTATGGGCCACCATGCCTCGCCTCAGTTCTGAATTCTTAAGAAACTCTTGAGAAGTTCTAGGTCAGCACTGATAGACCTGGGTTCTGCAGTGCTGGGTGCGGTGGCTCACACCTGGAATGCTAGCACTTTTTTGGGAGACCGAGACCAGAGGCTCTCTTGAGCCCAGGAGTTTGAGACCAGTCTGCACAACATAGACCCCATCTCTACAAAAAATTTAAGATTAGTTGCGGCCAGGTGAGGTGGCCTACACCCGTAATCCCAGCATTTTGGGAGGCCCAGGTGGGTGGATCACGAGGTCAGGAGTTCGAGTCCAACCTGACCAACATGGTGAAACCTCGTGTCTACTAAGAAAATACAAAAATTAGCTGGATGTGGTGGTGTGCGCCTGTAATCCCAGCTTCTCAGGAGGCTGAAGCAGGAGAACTGCTTGAACCAGGGAGGCAGAGGTTGTAGTGAGTCAAGATCATGCCACTGCACTGCAGTCTGGGTGACAGAGTGAGACTCCGTCTCAAAAAAATATGAAAAATAAAAAATAATATTAGTTGGTTATGGTTGTGCTTGCCTGTAGTCCCAGCTACTTGGGACGCTGAGGTGGGAGGATTATTTGAGCCCAGTAGGTCAAGGCTGCCATCTGCCATGATTGTACCAGTGTGCTTCCACCTGGGGGACAGAGTGAGACCTTGTTTCCAAAAAGAACCCTTGCAATGATAGAAATGCCGTATATATGCACTGTGTGAAATGGTGGCCACTAGCTACATGTGGCTATTGAGGTCCTGATATATGACTAGAATAGCTGAATTTATTTAGTTTAATTAAAAATAATTTTTTTTTGAGACAGCCTCACTCTGTTGTCCAGGCTGGAGTGCAGTGGCATAATCATAGCTCACTGCTCAACCTCCTGGGCTCAAATGATCCTCCCTCCTCAGCCCCCCAAGTGGCTGGAACCACAGGCATGCGTCACCACAGCTGGCTAATATTTAAACTTTTTGTAGAGACTGGGTCTCACTGTGTTGCCTAGGCTGGTCTTGAACTCCTGGGCTCAAGTGATCCTCCTGCCTTGACCTCTCAAAGTGCTGGGATTACAGACCTGAGCTGCCATGCCCAGCCTGGTTTAATTTCATTATACATACATATACATATATACATACATACATTTATTTACTTATGATAGGGTCTCGCTCTATCACCCAGGCTGGAGTGCGGTGATGCAAACACAGCTCACTGAAGCTTTGACCTCCGGGGCTCAAGCAGTCCTCTCACCTCAGCCTCCCAAGTAGCTGGGACCCCCAGTGTGTGCCACCATGCTTGGCTTATTTTTGTAGTTTTTTTGTAGAGATGGGGTCTTGCTATATTTCCCAGGCTGCTCTTGAACTCCTAGGCTATATTTCCCAGGCTGCTCTTGAACTCCTAGTCCTCCCACTTTGGCCTCCCAAAGTGCTGAGATGACAGGCATGAGCCATCATGCTTGGTCCCAAGGCATATTTTTACTTCTAGTGTAGTTCAGCCTTAAGACTGTACCAGCAGATAGACATGGAAAAGTAAGATGAATGGAATATCAAATTATATTTATAAATAAAGCAGTTACTAAGTAATGACTTTCTTTCTTTCTTTCTTTTCTTTTCTTTTCTTTTCTTTCTTTCTTTCAACAGAGTCTCGCTGTTGCCCATGCTGGAGTGCAGTTGTACGATCTCTGCTCACTGCAAGCTCCACCTCCCAGGTTCACACCATTCTCCTGCCTCATCCTCCTGAGTAGCTTGAACTACAGGCACCCACTACCATGCCCAGCTCATTTCTTGTATTTTTAGTAGAAATGGGGTTTCACCGTGTTAGCCAGGATGGTCTCTTGACCTCGTGATCTGCCCAGCCTCAACTTCCCAAAGTGCTGGGATTACAGGGGTGAGCCACCACGCCTGGCCATGTTGTGTTTTTTTTTTTTTTAAAAAACCTCCTTTTTTATTCTGGGTTAGATCATTCCCTGGCTGCCTTTACCCTAGCATCAGTGAGTCCTGCAGTCACTACAGCCCTCTGTGAGGTCAGATATTTTCATCACCATCAAGTGGATCTTTATTTTTTATTTAACATTTGCAATTCTGCCAGTTCTGATTCTTAAATTCTCTTTGTCTTGAATTCCAGGATCCATCTCTGATGTTCAGTGAAGACGACCAGAACAGTCTGCTAGAGCAGTATCATCTGGGTCTGGATCAAAAGCGCAGAAAATACGTGGTTGGAGAACTCATCTGGAATTTTGCCGATTTCATGACTAACCAGTGTAAGTGGCAGTTTGGCTCATGGGATAATGTACCCATCCTCATTTTTTCAGGTTGCCTTGCCCTTTCTGGATATTTTGGTTGTAAGAATATTGGAAACAAAGTGAGAAAGCTGGTTTAATCCATGTAGGTCACGCTGAGGATTTCCTAGGTAAAGGAAGTTGTGCTTAGGAAGTAGGAAAGCAGTCAGGCCCCCGCTTCCCAAATACAGTCAAAAAGCAAACAGGAGAGTCACCTACAGTGAGATGGAAATGGCTAGCTTTCCTTTTTCTTGTCTATTTCATAGCCAAGGAGGAAGGAAAAACTGGACCTCATTATGGATTTACTTTTGGGATACACTGATTATTCCAGAGGAAGGTACAAAGCCTGAGAAGCTGAAGGTATTTCAGTGTGTTGTATATTACTCACTTGAAAAAGCAGGCTCATCAAACACAGGTGAGTTGCAACGCATCTTGAATATGGCAACATTTAAAAGTCTTCAGACCGGGCATGGTGACTCATGCCTATAATCCCAGCACTTTGGGAGGCCAAGGTGGGAGGATCCCTTGAAGCCAGGAGTTTGAGACCAGCATGTTAAGCAGAGTAAGATCCCATCTTTACAAAAAATAAGCACATTAGCTGTGTGTGGTGGTGTGTTCCTGTAGTTCCAGCTGCTTGGGAGGCTGAGGCAGGCAGATCGCCTGAGCACAGGAGTTGGGGGTTGCAGTGAGCTGTGATTGCACCACTGCACCTGAACCTGGGTGACAGAGTGACACCTGTCTTAAAAAAAAATGGGTCTTCAAAGACCAGAAGATCACGTTGGGTGACTGACAGGCTGCAAATTTTGCAATGAATATTTCCCATTTCTTCTTAGTTTATGGACTTACCACCCTTGGCAGTTTGGTGGGTTGGAGAAGGATATGGTGATGGCGGGAGTTACAATACATTACTTATAGGGGAAGACAGGCTTTTAAAGGTTAACGCTTAAAAGTGAGAAGGGAAAAGGGATGAGTGAATGAACAAGATGAGGTGAGAGGGAAGAGGGAAAGGGAAAAGGAGAACAAGAAGCTCTTCTCTGCATGGCACCTGGGATGAATGGTTTCTGGGGACATCCCTGATGGCAGTTTTGTGGAGAGGCGCAAAGATTTCTGTGGTAAGAAATGAGCTGTAGGCCCAGCGCAGTGGCTGACAGCTGTAATCCCAGCACTTTGGGAGGCCAAGGAGGGCAGATCACCTGAGGTCAGGAGTTCAAGACCAGCCTGGCCAACATGGAGAAAGCTTGTCTCTACTAAAAATATAAAAATTAGGCGGGCATGCGGGCAAGTGCCTCTAATTCCAGCTACTCGGGAGGCTAGGGCATGAAAATCGCTTGAACCCGGGAGGTGGAGGTTGCAGTGAGGGAAGATCACACCATTGCACTCCAGCCTGGGCAACAAGAGTGAAACTCCATGTCATGGAAAAAAAACAAAAACAAAAACCAGGGGGACTGGGCGCAGTGGCTCATGTCTGTAAACCCAGCACGATGGGAGGCGGAGGTGGACAGGTCACGAGGTCAGGAGTTTGAGACCAGCCTAGCCAACATGGTGAAACCCCATCTCTACTAAAAGTACAAAAATTGACTGGGCATGGTGACAGACGCTGGTAATCCCAGATACTTGGGAGGCTTGAACCCAGGAGGTGGAGGTTGCAGTGAGCCAAGATCGCACCACTGCACTCCAGCCTGGGCAACAGAGCAAGACTCCACATCAAAAAAAATAAAATTAAATGAAGAAGGAGGAGGAGGAAGAGTTAAAAAAAAAAAAAAGAAGAAATAGTTAGGTGTGGTGGCTCAGGCCTGTAATCCCAGCAATTTGGGAGGCAGAGGAGGAGCAGGAGGAGGAAAGGAGGAAAAGGAAACAGCCAGGTCAGTCGTGGTGGCTGGTGCCTGTGAGGAGGAGGAGGAGGAGGAGGAGGAGGAGGAGGAGGAGGAGGAAAAAAGAAATGGAGGAGGAGGAGAAAGAAACAAACAGCCAGGCCTTGTTTAGTGGCTCATGACTGTGAGGAGGCGGAGGAGGAAAAAGAAATGGAGGAAGAAAAAGAAAAGGAGGAGGAGAAAGAAATGGAGGAGGAGGAGAAAGAAACAAACAGCCAGGCCTTGTTTAGTGGCTTATGCCTGTGAGGAGGAGGAGGAGGAGGAGGAAAAAAGAAATGGAGGGGGAGGAGGAAAAAGAAAAGGAAGAAGAAAAAAAGAAAAAGAGGACGAAAAAGAAATGGAGGAGGAGGAGGAAAAAGAAATGTAGGAGGAGGAGGAAAAAGAAATGAAGGAGGGGGAAGAGGAAGATAAAGAAACAGGAGGAGGAGTTGGAGGAGGAGGAGTTGCAGGAGGAGGAGGAGTTGGAGGAGGAGGAGTTGGAGGAGGAGGAGTTGCAGGAGGAGGAGGAGTTGGAGGAGGAGGAGGAGGGGGAGAAGGAGGAGGTGGAGGAGAACGAGGAGTTGGAGGAGGAGCATGTGGTGGGATTACAGATGTGAGCCACTGCAACTGGCTGGAAATCACATCTCATCATGAGATCTGGAGGGCACATACCTGAACCACATTAGCCTTCAAGGGAAATTCCGGGCACCTAGCTATTCTTGAGAAGTAAATTAGCAAGTTGATAAGAAGAAGGTAGTAATTGGCTGGGTGCACTGGCTCACACCTGTAATCCCAGCACTTTGAGAGGTCAAGACAGATAGATCAACTGAGGTCAGGAGTTCCAGATCAGTCTGGCTAACATGGTGAAACCCCATGTCTACTGAAAATACAAAAATTATCTGGATGTGACAACGGATGCCTGTTATCCCAGCCACTAATGAGGCTGAGGCAGGAGGATTGCTTGAACCCGGGAGGCAGATGGTGCAGTGGGCTTAGATTGGGCCATTGCTCTCCAGCCTGGGAGACAGAGTGAGACTCTGTCTCAATGAAAAAAAAAAAAAAAAAAAAAAAAAAAAAAAAAGGAAAAAGGTAATAATAGCCACCCAAGTTGGTTAGAGCCACAAGATATTTGATCCCCTATAGAAAGTAAAGATAACATCTTGACAAATGTCCCTAAGTTGTTTTCGGAAGCGCAGATCTCCACAGGATGAAAAATGGTGACAGCTTTCCCTTCGACCTCAGATAAGGGTGAACCCAGGACTGAACTCTCACTGGTGTTCTTTGTTCCAAATTTCTTCCTGAGGGCCCTGGAGGGAATCACACTCACAGGCAAAAACTTAACACCCCTCTGCTGACCTCAAGGTTTTAGATAAAGCTTTGCTTTCTTAGTCAACTGTAAACTGAAGAAATATTTGAAATGGCCAGGCGTGGTGGCTCACGCCTGTAATCCCAGGACTTTGGGAGGGTGAGGCCGGCGGATCACCTGAGGTCAGGACTTCGAGGCCAGCCTGGTTAACATAATGAAACCCTATCTTTGTTAAAAATATAAAAATTAGCCGGGTGTGGTGGTGAGCACCTGTAATCCCAGGTACTCAGGAGGCTGAGGCAGGAGAATCACTTGAACCAGGGAGGTGGAGGTTGCAGTGAGCCGAGATTGGGCCATTGCACTCCAGCCTGGGTGACAGGGTGAGACTCAAAAAAAAAAAAAAAAAAAAAAAAAAAAAAAAAGAAAAACGAAGGCATCTTCTCTGGCACCCTTTAGTGTTTTTTTTTTTTTGTTTGTTTTTGTTTTTTTTGTTTGAGATGGGGTCTCGCTCTGTCACCTGTGCTGGAGTGCAGTGGCACAATCTTGGCTCACTGCAACCTCTGCTTCCCAGGCTTCATCAATGCTCCTGCCTCAGACTCTCATGTACCTGGGATGATAGTGTGTGCCAGATCACCGGGATAATTTTTTTTTTTTTTTTGTATTTCTTCTAGAGACAGTGGTCTCATTATGTTGTCCAGGCTGATCACAAACTCCTGGGCTCAAGTCATCCTCCTGCCTCCACCTCCCAAAGTACTGGGATTACAGGTGTGAGCCACTAAGCCCATCCTGAATTACTGATTTTTACATACTGTATAAACTTTTACATCCTACTTGTTCTTACTTTTGTTAAATGTGGCCTAAAGCTGCCTCATAAACAGCGAACTATATCCTAATTTAAGCATGTAAGCATTTCACTAAAGGAATATACAAGTAAAATTTTAAAGAAAGAAAATAAGAAAAAGTGCATAAACATTTGGGAAAAAGCCTTTAGGCCTTGTCAGTTTGTAGAATGTATTTATTTTCACTATGCTGGGGACTCCATTTCCAGTATTAAGGTCCATTCCCAGAAGGTGGATTTGGCGAGCGTGAGAAAAGGGGTGGGGGAGTAATCGTTCAAACAATTGTGTCCAGTCCAGGTTCCTAGGACCAGAGGGACCCCTCTGTATGACAGAGGCGCCCGACAGCCGTAATTGATGTGGACCCTCAGAATGACTTTATGGTCAAAGAAGAAAGTGTGTTCGGAGCCCCAAGCTAAGGAATCAGGAGTGGCAAGATCCTGGAAGGATGCCAACCTGTGAAACTCTGAGTCAAGAGGTCAAGCTGGGCACTTGGTTTCTCGGGTCGACCGCTTGGCCCTCTTCCAAGTTGTACTTTCCTTCTTTCCTTTACTTCCTGTTCTAAAGTTTTTAATAACCATTTTTTTAAATACTATCTCACTCTATAGCCCAGGCTGGAGTGCAGTGGGTCAATCTCATCTCACTGCAACCTCCACCTCCCAGGTTCAAGAGATTCTCCTGCCTCAGCCTCCCAAGTAGCTGGGATTATAGGCACTCACCATCACGCCCAGCTAATTTTTGTATTTTTAGTAGAGACATGGTTTCACCATGTTGGCGAGGCTGGTCTCAAACTCCTGATCTCAGGTGATCCACCCGACTCAGCCTCCCAAAGTACTGGGATTACAGGCATGAGCCACTACCCCCTTTCCTGGCCTGCTTTTTAAAAAAATTTTACTCCTGCTCTGCAACTTGCCTCTATCTGGTATCTACCTTATGACCCTCAGTCAAATTCTTTCTTCTGAGGAGGCAAGAATTGAGGTTGTTTCAGTTGTGTATGGATTCACCACCGGGAACTCGGATACCTTCCACCGGTAACAGGTCGAGGATGCTAGGTGAAAATGTTATGGAAGCTGCATGCTTTTTACAAATGTAGTGGTTCTCATGTCCAGCCACAGCCACTGCACCTGTGTGAAAGTCCCCTTAATAAACCTATGTCTTTTTCACTGTCTCCAGATCTCTTCCTCTACCCTTCCACACGGTGCCTTCCCTACTGGAGTAAAGTGGGGTTCCGCAGGGCACCCTCTCCCTGCAATTTTTTTTTTTTTTTTTTTTTTTTGAGATAGATTCTTGCTCTGTCACCCAGGTTGGACTGCAGTGATGTGACCTCAGCTCACTGCAACCTTCGCCTCCTGGGTTCAAGTGATTCTTCAGCCTCAGCCTCCTGAGTAGCTGGGATTACAGGTGCCTGCTATCACGCCTGGTTCCTTTTTTTTTTTTTTTTTTTTTAGTATTTTCAGTAGAGAGGGGGGTTTCGACATGTTGGCCAGGCTGGTCTCGAACTCCTGGCCTCAAGTGATCCGCCTACCTCAGCGTCCCCAAGTGCTGGGATTACAGGCCTGAGCCACTGCACTTGGCCTCTCTCCCTATATCTTCTTGTATCTTCAAAGCCAAGAAGGAGCTTCTGCCCCCTTGGTTAGGGTCGGGGGCCCAGAGGTCCAGGATCAAGGCTACGGCCGCCTCCCAAGGAGGTGCATCCCTGCAAGAGGCTGCATCCAGCAGTCATGGAAGAGGCTCCGCTGGGGCCTGCTCCAATTCCTGCTGGGGAAAGCAAGTGCAGGTGCCCCTTGAAGAAACGGTGATGCCACCAATCTCAGGGGTTCTGTCCTGGCCTGTGGCCCTGGATCGTCCAGCCTCTGCTGGGATGGGGAGCAGACGACGCCCTTCTTGGCTGGAGCTGAGGGTGGGGGTCCCGCTTCCCCAAAGGCCTAGCCCTGGATTTCAGCCACAGGTCCTACTGGGCAGCGTCTGGCGCCGCCCCGCCCCTCCAGGCCTGGCACTCGCCCTCAACAAACATGGCGCCGACGGCCTCACGCGCCTCACGCCGCAGGCGCGTCGCGCGACAGGCCCGCAGGGCTCCGCGGGCGCGGCTCTCATCCCCTCAGACTGGCTGACAAGACAGGGAGCGGGAACTATGACCTGGATGGTGGCGGTGTCCGGGGCCGCTCTGGGGCCGCTGTTGTGTGGCTGCGCGCAGGCGCTGCTGGGCGGGATGCTGTACACCGGGGAGAGCGCGTCGCGGGAGCGCAAGGAGCTCCACCGCCTCTGAGGCTTCCCAGCCCACTTCTCCGTCAACCGACGCCTGGGCTTCCAGGAGCAGAGGTACCGGCGACCGTTGCGAGAGGCGCCCGGAAGCCCGGCGTTGGGAATGGCGTAAGCCCCGGCGCCCTGCACCCTCCTTCACCTGAGTGCCCCAGAGCTGGGTCGCGGAGGAGATTAAAGGTCAACGGGCTTGGGGGCGCGGGGTTGGAGGACGGGGGAACCGGGGGGACTAGGGAGACTCAGGAGGGCCAGGGCTGGAGGAGGCGGGAGGAGGAGGAAGCGCTCCTGTCCAGCCGCCTCCGGAGGCGAAGGCTGAGCCCGGGCAGTGTCCTTTCTAATATTTATTTTTAATTTTTGAAATGTTTTTGAGACTGGGTTTGGTCCTGCCGCCCAGGTTGGAGCGGAATGGGGCAATCCTAACTTCTGAGCTCAAGCGATTCTCCCGCCCCAGCCTTGCAAGTTAGCTGGGACCGCCATGCCTAATTTTAAAAAAAAAAAAAAAAAAAAAGAAAAGAAACTTGGTCGGGCTTGGTGGCTCACGCCTGTAATCCCAGCACCTTGGGAGGCCGAGGCGAGTGGATCACCTGAGGCCAGGAGTTCAAGACCAGCCCGGCCAACGTGGTGAAACCCATCTCTACTAAAAATACAAAAATTAGGCCGGCGTGGTGATGAGCACCTGTAATCCCAGCTACTTGGGAGGCAGAGGCAGGAGAATTGCTTGAACCAGGAAGGCGGAGGTTGCAGTGAGCCGAGATCTCGCCACTGCACTCCAGCCTGTGCGACAGACTGAGACTCTGTCTCAAAACAAAACCCAACTTTTTCGTTTTGTTTTGTTTTTCAAGATACAGGGTCTCAGTACCTTATCCAGGCTGATCTGGAGCTGCTGACTTCAAGCCATCCTCCCAGGTTAACTTCCCAAAGCGCTCATTACAGGCATGAGCCACCAGACACTCGTCAGGCCTGAGGGGCAGGCCCTGCACAGAGCTGGGCCCGGGGATCAGGAGGAGGGGACAGTTTAGACCTTATGATGTCGGCTCTGCGGAGGGGGGAAGGTACCTAGGTTTTCAGGGTTCACATAGAGGACAGACAGTGACATCAGGCCAAGGACGCCACCCCTGTTGCCCTTCTGACTTGGATGTGGTCAGCAGAGAAGTGGGATCCGGTGAGGTCTGGGCCGCGTTTGCCTGTTCTACCTCCTCTTTTTCTTTGTCTTTTTTTTTTTTTGAGAGAGAGTCTCACTGTGTCACCCAGGCTGCAGTGCGATGGCATGATCTCCAAGGGGATGCCTCACTGCAGCCTCCGCCTCCTGGGTTCAAGCGATTCTCCTGCCTCAGCCTCCCTAGTAGCTGGGACTACAGGCGCCCGCCACCACTCCCAGTTAATTTTTGTATTTTTAATAGAGATGGGGTTTCATCATATTGGCCAGGCTGGTGTCGAACTCCTGACCTTGTGATCCGCCTGCCTCTGCCTCCCAAAGTGCTGGGATTAAAGGTGTGAACCACCATGCCCAGACTACATCCTCTGTTTCTGTTTTTGTGGTATTCAGTACAAGAGAAAGAGAGGAGAGGGCTGGCTGCCAGCGTGGGCCTCACTCACAGTGTCCTAAGCAAAGCTGCCCATCCCCCTAACCAGCCTTCCTCCCTGTGACAGACAGTGGGTCATTTGCATCTTAGTCACAGGTCTGAACTTTCTTGCCTTTGGCTGGGATGTGCCCCTGGGTTCACCCCTGTCTCAGGAGATACTGGGTGCCATCTGCCCCAACGAGGGTCTCCTGACCCCAGTGTCCCAGGTGTACAACCTGCCCTGGCAGTGGACCTGTCATCAGCAAGCTATCTGTCTTTTCCGCCAGGAGTCCCCGCCATGTGTCAGGGCTTGTTCTAGGTCTGGGGGCACAGCTGTGCAGCACACTGGTCCCGGATCCCTTTGGGGGCCTAGGAGCTGAGCCCAGCCCTTCTCTTTGCAGTCGGGCCCCACCTTGGACATACCGGTTCTCTCCATCTTCAATGACATCAGCTAGGACTGGGCATTTTGTCAGCTGGGTGTGATATGAATGGGAGGTGACCCTGCTGAAGCGATGGATACAGGACCTGCACACAAGAGAGTGGTACTGAGGATTGGCAGTGCCCACTTCTATGCCATTGTGGTCAGTGTGGCCAGGAGCAGGCAGGGCGGGTGGGTGGGCACAGCTGCTGAACAGCACAGGACCCTCAGATTGCACTCGCAGCCTGTTTCCTGGGGTGGGACGGTGGGGGGCCTTACCCTGCCCTGGGGGCTGTGCACTGTGTAGGGGGATAGGTGGCCTGATCTACCCTACTGGGATGTCATTCTTCCCATCTGACTGGCAGGCCCCTGAGCCCCATGCTGCGGGTTATGTGAGGGCGTGCCCGATAGCAGAGCCCCTCCTCATGCCCCGACCTGCCACCCCCTTCCCATATCTCCTATGTCTGCAGTGGGTGAATGGTGTCCACACGCTAGAGCATGAAAGGGGCAACCTCCCCTTTGAGGCTGATGTCAGCAGCCTGTTCCAGGTGCGGCCCCTGCCCTCCTGCCTCTGCGTCACTGTCGCCATCAAGAGCACGCTCACCCCCCCACCGTGCCACCAGGGACTATCCGTACGTGACCGACATGTCCAAGTGGGTACCATCCTGCCTCCACTGCACGCACCCATCTTCCCGCCCCACCCTGTGGTCTTCCTGCCAGGGACAGGGTGGCCTTTGCAGAGAGGAGGCCCTGATCTGGGGGGCATGTGAACTGAGGGCAAAAGACCCATGGCAAGGGCCCAGTGAACCACAGTCCTCCCGCCCTAGGTATCCCAAGGGTTACTTTATCCAGAACACAGACTTTGACTTCTTCAACTTCGCGGGACTGCAGTGGTCTGTGCTTCTGTACACGACACCAACTACCTGCATCGATGACATCAACATCACCACCGGCGTGGAGCGAGACAGTGGTGACGGCTTCTGGTAGGATCCTCCCTCAGCGGGGCCCAGGGTGGCTCTGTTTGTTCCCTATTTGGAAAACTCTCCCAGGAAAAAGGTTCTCCCAGCATCTCTAAACCTTCACAGGTTCCCATCCACCTACGAAGCTAAAATCCAGGCTGTCTGAGCGCACACGGGCTCCCGAGATCACTCATGTGGTTGATCTCGCTTGGAGAAGAGGGGTCTGGCCTAACGTCACATAGCTCAGGCTGGCACTCCTGTCCCTTCCCCACGGTGCTGCTCTCACTCTAGCTCCCCTTGCTACACATCGTGGTCAAGGAACAGGCAGCTTTGAAGGGCTGGGTGCGGTGGCTGACACCTGTCATCCCAGCTCTTTGTAGGGAGGACTTGGTAGGAGGATCACTTCAGGCCAAGAGTTCAAGACCAGCCTGGGCAACATAGTGAGACCATCACCCCAAAAAATTAAAAAATTCACCAGACATGGTGATGCATGCTGGTAGTACCACCTACTGAGGCAGGAGAATCAGTTGAGCATGGGAGGTCAATGGTGCAGTGAGCTGTGACCGCGTCACTGCACTCTGGTCTGGGCAACAGATGGAGACCCTGGCTCTTGTATTTGTTTTTGAGCTGGAGTCTCACTCTGTAGGAGCCCAGACTGGAGGGCATTGGTGCACTCTTGGGTTCACTACAACGTCTGTCTGCCAAGTTCAAGTGATTCTCTCCCTCAGCCTCCCAAATAGCAGGGATTACAGGCACCTTTCACCGTGTCCAGCTAATTTTTGTGGGTTTTTTTTTAGTAGAGACGGGGTTTCACCATGTAGGCCTGGTTGGTCTTGAACTCTTGACCTCAGATTACTCACCTTCCTTGGCCTCCCAAAGTGCAAGGATTACAGGTGTGAGCTACCGTGCCTGACTGGGATACCCTGTTTTTAAGGGGAAAAAAATTTTTTTTTTTTATTTATTAATTTTTAATATATCTTTTTCCTTTTGTGAGATGAGGCCTTAGACTGTTGCCCAGGCTGGACGGCAGTGGTGCAATGATTGACAACTGTTTTGGGGCCGCAGTTGTAAGTTTCGAAGAATTTAGGCTGGGTGTGGTGGCTAATGCCTGTCATCCCAGCAGTTTGGGAGGCGAGACTTTCGCAATGGCAAGATCTCGGCTCATTGCAACCTCCGCCTCCTGGTTTCAAGTGATTCTTCTGCATCAGCCTCTGGAGTAGCTGGGATTACAAGCATGCGCCACCACATCTGGCTAATTTTGTATTTTTAGTAGAGACAGGGTTTCTCCATGTTGGTCAGGCTGTTCTTGAACTCCCGACCTCAGGTGATTCGTCTGCCTCGGCCTCCCAAAGTGTTGTGATTATAGGCATGAGCCACCGCTCCCGGCCTTAATTTTTTTTTTTTTTTTTTTAACTAAAACAAGGTCTCAGTGTATCCCAGGCTAGTCTTGAACTCGAGACTCAAGTAATCCTCCCACTTTGGCTTCCCAAAGTGCTGGGATCATAGGTGTGAGGTACCATGCCCAGCCAGGTTTTTTAACTGTAGCAATTTACCATACTAATTTAAGATATTCATAAGAAGGAAGCCAGGTACAAGGGTATGTGTGAACTTTGTGCTGTCTTGACAATTTGTCTGTAATTGTAAAACTGTTTTAAAATTAAAAGTTTACTCAACTTCCCAATGTGCTGCTAAAGAAAAAAATAATAAAAACATTAAAAGTGTTTTATTTTGAAAATATTTCTTATTTATTTTTTTGAGACAGGGTCTCACTCTGTCACCCAGGCTGGAGTGCAGCAGTGCAGTGTTGGCTCACTGCAAGCTCTGCCTCCCAGGTTCAAGCAATTCTTCCACCTCAGCCTTCCAAGTAACTGGGATTACAGGCATGTGTCACCACACCCAGCTGATTTTGTATTTTTAGTAGAGACCGGGTTTCACCATGTTGGCCAGGCTGATCTTGAACTCCTGGCTTCAAGCAGTTCACCCACCTTGGCCTCCCAAAGTGCTGGGACTACGGTCGTGAGCCACTGTGGCCGGACTATTTTTTAAATACTTTTTAGAACCAAAGTCTTGTTATGCTGCTCAGACTAGATTGTAACTCCTGTGCTCAAGCAATTCTTCTGCCTCAACCTCCTGAGCAGCTGAGACTACAGCTTGTGCCACCACACCCAGTCAAAAAGTTTATGTTTCTTTTTTTTTAAAAAAGAGAGGGCTTAGGACTTCTTGGAGCGCAGACTTCAAATAGCAGTTGAGTCCACCATTGTGCTCCCTTCCCTCTGGATCTTTCTTCCTGAGTGCCTGTGAAAAACAAGCTTTGGCCCTGCCTGTGCGGCTCCAGCCCACCGGTGATTGTCGTTTCCTGACGGCCAGTCCTGTGGACTCTGGGCTTGCTTAGCCAACCCCACAAATGCAGAAGCCAAGGTTTTACCAATCTATCTATCTATCTAGATGTATGTCTGTATATAACTTTTTTGTTTGTTTGTTTGTTAGAGACGGAGTCTAGCTTTGTCACCCAGGCTGGAGTGCAGTGGCGCGATCTCGGTTCACTGCAATCTCCACCTCCCGGGTTCAAGCAATTCTTCTGCCTCAGCCTCCCGATTTGCTGGAACTGCAGGCATGCACCACCACACCTGGCTAATTTTTGTGTTTTTATGAGAGACAGATTTTCATCGTGTTGGCCAGGCTGGTCTCAAACTCCTGACCTCAGGTGATCTGCCTGCCTCGGCCTTCCAAAGTGCTGGGATTACAGGCGTGAGCCACTGTGCCCGGCTAGAAGCCATCCGTTTCTATATCTATGCAGATGTGTGTCGCTATATGTTTGTGTATATCTGAATCTGTGTATCTTTCCTACTGGTTCTGCTTCTCTGGTTTGAACCCTAAGACAACTTTTTTTTTTTGAGCTGGCGTCTTGCTCTGTCACCCAGGCTGGAGTGCAGCGGTTTGATCTCTGTTCATTGCAACCTCCGCCTCCTGGGCACAACTAGTATTTTATAATCTGTTAGGAATTCAAATGTTTTTCAAAAGATCAAACTATATATTTAAATATATTTCAAATACAAACTTTAAAAATCATACTATGAAGCGTTAAGTAAGATTCTACATTATTAGGCCAGGGACGGTGGTTTAGGTCTCTAATCCCAGCACTTGGGGAAGCCAAGGGGGGCAGATTGCTTGAGCTCAGGAATTTGACACCCCCCTGGGCAACATAGCAAGACCCTGTCTCCACAAAAATAGAAAAATGAGCTGGGCATGGTGGTGCGTGCCTGTGGTCCCAGCTGTTTGGGAGGCTGAGGTGGGAGGATCACTTGAGCACAGGAATTTGAGGCTGCAGGGAAGCATGACTGAGCCATTGCACTCCATCCTGGGTGACTGAGTGAGACCCCGTCCCACCTCCCAAAAAGGTTAACATCATTATATAATTGTACTCTAAATTTTTAGAAAAATTAAAGAAAATTAAGTATTATTTAAAAATAGGCAAGGTACAGTGGCTCATACCTATAATCCCAGCACACTGGGAGGGCAAAGCAGGTGGATCACCTGAGGTCAGGAGTTCGATACCAGCCTGGCCAACATGGTGGAACCCCATTTCTACTAAAATTGCAAAAGTTTGCCCGGTGTGGTGGCGCGTGCCTGTAATCCCAGCTACTCAGAAGGCTGAGACAGGAGAATCACTTGAACCCAGGAGGTGAACGTTGCAGTGAGCTGAGATGGCGCCACTGCACTCCAGGCAGGGTGAAGGAGCGAGACTGTGTCTCAAAAATAAATTAATAAATAAATAGCTAAACAGTTGGTTCAAATGGACATAAAGATGGAAATAACAGACCCTGGGAGCTCCACAGGTGGGGAGGGAAGGAGGGGAAAGGGTTGAAAAACTGCTCATTGGGTACTATGGTCAGTGTTTGGGTGATGGGTTCACTAGAAGCCCAAACCTTAGCATTTTGCAGTGTACTCATGGAACACACCTGCACATGTGCCCCATGAATCTAAAGTTTAATACAATAAAAATAATAAACTTAGTGCAAAAGACAATTGTAGACATTTAATCATAAAACACTTAAGATAAAATAGCACTGATTTTTTTTTTCTTTTTTTTCAGGCCGTCTCATTCTGTCACCCAGGCTGGAGTGCAGTGGTGAGATCTCAGTTCACTGCAACCGCCATCTCCTGAACTCAAGCAATTCTCGTGCCTCAGCCTCTCCAGTAACTGGGATTACAGGCGCACACCGTCCACCTCCTGGGTTCAAGTGATTGTCTTGCCTCAGCCTCCTGAGTAGCTGGAATTGGAGGCACCCGCCCCCGTGCCTGGCCAATTTTTTTAAGGTTAGTGGAGACGGGGTTTCATGATGTTGGCCAGGCTGGTCTTGAACTCCTGACCTCAGGTGATCCACCAGCCTCGGCCTTCCAAAGTGCTGGGATTACAAGCATTAGTCACCGTGCCTGGCCAAATATTTTTCTTAAAAGTCCTTCATGTTTAAATAATCCCATTTCATTTTGATGACTTTGAGATTATCTGACAGAATTCTTGGGGAAAAGGTTAGGACTGTAATCTTTTTATTGACACCAAGCAGTGTGTTTTGCTCGAAAAAAATCACTGCTTTCTTTTGATCTTTCGGTTTCATCGTGTATGAATGGGGAATTTTTTTTTTTTTTTTTGAGACAGGGTCTCACTCTGTTGCCCAGGCTGGAGTACAGTGGCATGATCGTGGCTCACTGCAACCTCCACCTCCTGGGTTGAAGTGATCCTCGTGGCTCAGCCTCCTGAGTAGCTGGGATTACAGGTGCACACCAACACGCCCAGCAAATGTTTGTATTTTTAGTAGAGATGGGGTTTCAGTATGTTTGCTGGGCTGGTCTCGAACTCCTGACCTCAAGTGATCCGCCTGTCTTGGCCTCCCAAAGTGCTGGGATTACAGGTGTGGGCCATTGCGCCTGACCTAGATGGAGATTTTAATCGATTCCCCAAGTCAGTTTCAATTCTGTCATGTTCATTATCTGCTTCTTCAAAAAGTCTTTGAACCAGAGCTAAGAATGATATTATTGTATCAGTAGCTGGACGCAGTGGCTCACGTATGTAATCCCAGCACTCTTCGAGGCCAAGGTGGGTGGATCACCTGTCAGGAGTTTGAAACCAGCCTGGGCAACATGGCAAAAACCCGTCTCTAGTAAAAATGCAAAAATTAGCCAGGCACGGTGGCAGGTGCCTGTCATCCCAGCCACTTGGAAGCTGAGGCACGATAATAGCTTGAACCAGGGAGACAGAGGTTGCAGTAGTTGAGGCTGTGCCACTGCACTCCTGCCTGGGCACAGAGGGAAACTCCACTCCACCTCAAAAAAAAAAAAAATTATTATTGCATCAGATGCTCTGTTTTGTTGGTGTTATTTTCTGACTCTCGAAGATAGTATAGAAGTGTGAAATATGGAAAAATTATTATTATTTTTTGAGACAGAGTCCCTCGCTCTGTCACCCAGGCTGGAGTGCAGTGGTGAGATCTTGGCTCACTGCAACCTTCGCCTCCTGAGTTCAAGTGATTCTCCCACTTCATCCCCCAGAGTAACTGGGATTACAGGCTTGTGCCACCACAGCCGGGTAATTTTTGTATTTTTTGTAGAGACGGGGTTTTGCCATGTTGGCCAGGCTGGTCTTGAACTTCAAACCTCAAATGATTCACCCGCCTTGGTCTCCCAAAGTGCTGGGATTACAGGTGTGAGCCACTGCACTCAGACTGGAAAAATTATTTTTAAATTAATTAAGTGTATCCTTGTTCAATTTGGAATTTTAGTGAATCAAAAAACTCCATGAATAGTCTCAATACAAAATAATTCAGATTTGAGATTCAGGCCAAAACAATAGTATTACACCAACAAACATACCAGTATTTCTATATTTAAAGCGAGCACAACAGGCTGCATGCGGTGGCTTGCCTGTAATCCCAAGACTTTGGGAGGCAGTGGTGGACGAGTGACTTGAGGCCAGGGGTTTGACACCAGCCTAGCCACCATGGTGATACCCTGTGTCTACTAAAAATACAAAAATTAGATGGGCGCGTTGGCACGTGCTTGTAATCCCAGCTACTCAGGAAGCTGAAATTTGAGAATCACTTGAATCCAAGAGGTGGAGGTTGCAGTGAGGTGCGAGCTGCGATGGCACCACTGCACTCCAGCCTGCGAGAGTGAGACTCTGTCTCAAAAATTAAAAAGGGCACAGTGCATAAGGATATTGGAAAATCAGAATGCTGGAGACCAAGGTAGAAGGAGTAGGGTAGAACATAAAGAGAATACATTCTCAACGAATGCTTCTTGGAATAACTCTGTGATATTTTAGACCATTAACGCATCTGCCCTAAAACAGACCTAAAGCTAATGAGTGAGTTTCCTTGCTCTATTGGTGAACTAATTAATGTTTTTTTCCTGAGAGCTACTGTGTGGCCAAATGGGCATTCCTGAGTGAAGACGCGCTACGGGCAGCATTCTGCTAGGGTTTTGTTCTTTCTTTCCTTTGTTTTGTTTTGTTTTGTTTTTTTGAGACGGAGTCTCACTTTGTCGCCCAGGCTGCAGTGCAGTGCAAGCTCCTCCTCACAGGTTCATGCCATTCTCCTGCCTCAGCCTCCCGAGTAGCTGGGACTACAGGCACCTTCCACCATGCCCAGCTAATTTTTTTGTATTTTCAGTAGAGACAGGGTTTCACCATGTTAGCCAGGATGGTCTTGCCCTCCTGACCTCGTGATCCGCCCACCTCAGCCACTATAGCCTTGAACTCCTGGGCTCAAATAATCATCCTGACTCAGCCTCCTGGATAGCTGGGGCTACAGGTGTGTATCATCATGCTCAGCTATTTGTGTTTTTTTTGACTTTTTCTGCAGAAACAAGCTCCTGCCATGTTGCCTGGACTGGTCTCCAATTCCTGACCTCAAGTAATCCTCCCACCTCAGCCTCGCAGTGTTGGCATTACAGGCATAAGCCACTGTGCCAAGCCTTTTATCACATCTTGAAGTCAGTAAGAAGTAGATCATCTCGTCTGGCTGGGCACGGTGGCTCATGCCTGTAATCCCAGCACTTTGGGAGGCAGAGGCGGGCAGATCACGAGGTCAGGTATCGAGACCATCCTGGCTAATGCGGTGAAACCCTGTCTCTACTAAAAACACAAAAAATTAGCGAGGGTGGTGGTGGGTGCCTGTTGTCCCAGCTACTTGAGAGGTTGAGGCAGGAGAATGGCGTGAGACCAGAAGGCAGAGCTTGCAGTGAGCCAAGACCACACCAAGGAACTCCAGCCTGGGCAACAGAGCGAGGAGACTCTGTCTCAAAAAAAAAAAAAAAAAAAAAAAAAAAGTAGATTATCTCATAGACCAGAGATTTCAGAACAAGCCAGTATTTTGACTACTCTTGGCCCTTTGCATTTTTTTTTTTTCTTTGAGACAGAGTTTTGCTCTTTTTGCCCAGGCTGGAGTACAATGGTGCAATCTCAGCTCACTGTAACCTCTGCCTCCCAGGTTCACGTGTTTCTCCTGTCTCAGCCTCCCAAGTAGCTGGGATTACAGGCATGTGTCACTACACTTGGCTAACTTTTTTGTGTTTTTATAGTAGAGACGGGGTTTGCCATGTTGGCCAGGCTGATCTCGAACTCTTGACCTCAGGTGATTCACCCGCCTCTGCTTCCCAAAATTTTGGGATTACAGGCATAAGCCACCACAACCAGCCTGCATTTTCATATAAATTTAGAATTAGCCGGGCGTGGTGGCAGACATCTGTAATCCTAGCACTTGGAGAGACTGAGGTGGGAGGATCACTTGAGCCCAGGAGTTTGAGGCTTCAGTGAGCTGTAATTGCACCACTATACTCCAGCTTAGACAACAGAGCAAGACGCTTTCTAAAAAAAAAATTAGAATCAGCTTGTCAATATTTATTAAGAAATATGTTGAGATTCATCCTAATGATGACTGTTTGTTTAAAAAAAAAAAAAAAGCGCTGGACGCAGTGGCTCACATCTGTAATCCCAGCACTTTGGGAGGCGAGGCAGGCAGATCACAAAGTCAAGAACTCGAGACCATTCTGGCTAAAACCGTGAAGCCCCATCTCTACCAAAAATACAAAAGAAAAAAAAAAAAAAAGCCGGACGTCCGTGGCGGGCACCTGTTGTCCCAGCTACTTGGGAGGCTGAGGCAGGAGAGTGGTGCGTGAATGCGGGAGGCAGAGCTTGCAGTGAGCCGAAGATTGTGCCACTGCACTCCAGCCTGGGTGACAGAGCGAGACTCTGTCTCTAAATAAATAAATAAATAAATAAGAAAAGAAAGAAATCTGTTTAGATTTTGATAAGAATTACATGTAATCTACAAATCACTTTGAGAACTGATCTTTATGATATTGAGTATTCCAATCCATGAACATGGTATATTTCTCCAGACTCACACAAATATTAATGAATGCAAAAGAAAACATCAGGATGGTAGGGTTGTTGATGCAGAGAACACCCATGGGAATGTCATTCTGGCACTACTTGCCTTCTAAGGGCTGCCTCTGCTCCTTACTTCCTTTTTCTAGGTTGCCCGATTATTATGTGAACTTGTCCTATGCCCAGTGCTGATTGATTCAAGGGAACGCACCTGCCCAGGCCAGTTCAATAAATGTCCTTACACAGATTTTTCAAACGGAGACTGAAAGAGGGTTGAACTAGGCTCTCTGATTGCAAAATATAAAATTTAGGAGCTCCCTGTAACCATGCTTCAGATTATGTGAACTAGAGGGTTGGGGGAGTTGCTGAGAAAGAAGGACAAATCTCAAAGAAACGGAGACATGACAAGAGAAGAGAGTGGTGTTTGAGTCTCTGGCTCCACAGAGTTCTTAAGGCCAATGAGTTCTGAGAGATAGTCAGAACTGTCTTGTTTATGAATTCCATGAGACAGTCCATAAATCTGTCTTTAGGCTTAAGCTAGTTTGAGTGGGGTTTCTGTCACTTGGAACAAGAGTCCTGACTACTGCAGTTGAGTCGAGTTAAAAGGTGTAACCTCAATAGGTGAGCTAGCTCACTTTAAAAGGCTTCCAGTTTGAATTACACTCCATTCCCTCTGGTGCCCCTAGAAAGAGCCTTCTCTAACACAGGCCAGGAACTAGCAGACATGCTTTTGTTTTTTTTTCTTTGCAGAAATGTTACTGCCTTGATTTGGGACAGATTATCAGAGTTGGGCACCGTTATCCTCTCTTTCATACAGGATTTATCACTTGTAAGTATTTGTCTTATGTTTGGATGCTACATTTTGGTTAGAATTTAATGATCATATCTCTCATCAAGATTACCCACATGATCACTCTAAGGCTGTTGTAAGCCTAACTGACAAGTATTCCATATGTCAAGGTGTCAAGTGCAACCCAAAATAAGATGTAAGCACCAAATGGGACTGAGAGAAATGCTAAAAATCTTCACCCTTACTGCCTGCCTTTCTTGATGATAACCATGCATCCTGTGAGGGAAATAGTGTTATAGTGATAGAAAGGTAAGGTTCTGAAATTTGAAGAGATTGGAGGCCAGGTGTGGTGGTTCACACCTATAATCTCAGCATTTTGGGAGGCCAAGGTGGGTGGATTGCTTGTATGCAGGAGTTCCAGATGAGCTGGGCAACATTGTGGGACCCCATCTCTAAAAATAAAAAATAAAAAAAATTAACTGGGTGTAGTGGCTCATGCCTATAATCCCAGCTACTCAGAAGGCTGAGATGGGAGGATCACTTGAGGAGGTCAAGGCTGCAGTGAGCTGTGATCATGCCACTGCACTCCAGCCTGGGTGACAGAGTGAGACCCTGTCTCAAAAAAAAAAAAAAAAAAAAAGATTGGATGGAGGGAAGAATTTTTGAAGATACTGTGGTGCAGGGAAAGGGTGTGCCGTGTATATGCAGAGGGTCCTCAGCTTTACAAACATAACTCTGGAACAGGCTACCTTTCATACATTTTATATACTGTATACTGACAGACCCAACACACTTTTCAAAGGACACATTTGAGCCTTTTTTTAAAAAAGTTTTTTTAAGACAGAGTCCTGCTCTGTTGCCCAGGCTGGACTGCAGTGGCACAATCTTGGCTCACTGAAACCTCCACCTCCTGGGTTCAAGCGATTCTCCTGCTTCAGCCTCCCAAGTAGCTGGGACTGCAGGTGTGTGCCACCATGCCCAGCTATTTTTTTGTATTTTTAGTAGAGGTGGAGTTTCACTGTGTTAGCCAGGATGGTCTCAATCCCCTGGCCTGGTGATTCCCACCACCGCCTCGGCCTCCCACAGTGCTGGGATTACAGACGTGAGCCTCTGCGCCTGGCTGTACTACTCTGAATAGGTCTTAATAGGTTTTAATTGTTAATTATTTTTAAATTGATTTCAAAAATCTTCTACAACATGGATGAAACTTGAAGATATTATACTTAGTGAAATAGGCCAGCCACAAACAAATGTCATTTGAATCCACTTTTATGAGGTACCTAGAATTGGCAAATTCACATAGACAGAAAGTAGATTTGAGGTTATCAGGGCGAGGGGGAAGGAAGAATGGGGGACTGTAGTTAATGGGTTTAGAGTTTCTGTTTGGGAAGATGAAAGAGTTCTGGAGATGGATGGTGGTGAAGGTTGCCCAATAGTGTGAATGTAGTTAGTGCCACCGAGCTGTACGTTTAAAACTAAAGTGGAAATATTGATGCTATGTATGTTTGAGTGCAATTATAAAAATGGATCCAGGTGTGGTGGCTCACACCTGTAATCCCATCACTTTGGGAGGCTGAGGAGGGCGGATCACCTGAGGTTGGAATTTCAAAACCAGCCTGGCCAACGTGGAGAAACCCTATCTCTACTAAAAATACAAAAAATTAGCTGGGCGTGGTGGTGCATGCCTGTAATCCCAACTACTTGGGAGGCTCAAAAAACCCAAATCAAAAACAAAAAGAAAAATTAGCCAGGCGTGGTGGTGCATGCCTGTAATCCCAACTACTTGGGAGGCTCAAAAAACCAAAATCAAAAACAAAAAGAAAAATTAGCCAGGCGTGGTGGCACGTGCCTGTAGTCCCAGCAACTTGGAGGCTGAAGTAGGAGAATCACTTGAACCTGGGAGGCGGAGGTTGCAGTGAGCCAAGATGCCGCCACTGCACTCCAGCCTGGGTGACTGAGCGAGACTCCATCTCAAAAAACAAAGTTTTTCTTGAAAATAAAAAATAAAGGCCAGGCAGGTGGCTTAGGCACTGTAATCCTAGCACTTTGGGAGGCGGAGGTGGGTGAATCATGAGCTCAGGAGTTTGAAACCATAATGGCCAACATGGTGAAACCCTATCTCTACTAAAAATAGAAAAATTAGCTGAGCTTGGTGGTGTGCGCCTGTAGTCCCAGCTAGTTGGAGGCTGAGGCAGGACTGTCAGTTGAACCTGGGAGGCGGAGGTTGCAGTGAGCCGAGGTCGCATCACTGTGCTCCAACATGGCGACAGAGCAAGACTCTGTCTCAAAAAAGAAAAAAGAAAATCTCGCTGGGCATGGTGGCTCATGCCTATAATCCCAGCACTTTGGGAGGCCCAGGAGCTCGAGACCAGCCTGGGCAACATGGTGAGACCCCATTTCTACAAAACAATATTACAAGAAAAATAGCTGGGCGTGGTAGCACATGCCTGTGGTCCCAGCTACTCAGGAGGCTGAGGTGTGAGGATCGCTTGAGCCCAGGAGATCAAGGCTGCAGTGAGCTGTGATGGCACCACTTCACTCCAGTTTGGGTATCAGAGTGAGATCCTGTCTCAACAAATAAATAAGCAAATAAACAAAGAAAAATCTTATGTTCACATCACAAAACCAATCACCAATTACTAGACCAGCTTCTAAGGTAGAAACACTCCGGTCTGAACCCCTGGCAGGGAGCTTGCACCCAGTAAGCCCCAGCTCAACACCACATCCTTGTACCAAAGAGAGTTTGAGATTAAAATCCAGAAAAGCAAAGTTCACTCTTCTTGTGGTTTTGGAGTCTCAGAAGGTGGTTTTATTGTTTCTTAATTATATTGAGCCTTCTTTTAGCTTTAAAGGGAATGTCACCGGGTACGGTGGCTTATGCCTGTAATCCCAGCACTTTGGGAGGCCAAGGTGGGCAGATCACCGGAGGTCAGGAGTTCGAGACCAGCCTGGCCAACATGGTGAAACCCCATCTCTACTGAAAATACAAAATTAGCCGGCTGTGGTGGCACATGCCTGTAATCCCAGCTACTCTGGAGGCTGAGACAGAATTGCCTAGAACCTGGGAGTCAGAGTTGTAGTGAGAGATCACGCCAGCCTGGGCGACAGAGCGAAATTCTGTCTCAAAGCGAAAAAAAAAAAAAAATGTCTAAATGCAGTAGCTAAGTACGCAGAAGCCATTTCAGTGTGGGAGGCGAGGTGACTGAGTCCAGGGACTCCAGGTTTCTGGCTGAGGGGCTGAGACCGCCCATGGTCATTGTGATGAGTTGAAGGTGGAAAATGAGCTGGGCTGGGGGAAGGTGGTCATTTCCTCTGGATGTGATTAGTTTGAGAGTCCTGTTGGGTAGCTCACTGGGCATGGTCAGTAGGCAGTTGAGCTGAGAGGGTTTGGAGCTGGGATTGACTCCAGCCTCACCATGTGGGCAAGAGTAGGGGTCACAGAGTGTGAAGATGGCCAAGAAAGAGGACTGGGTGGGGGTCTGGGGGAGTCAGCAGCTGGGCATGGGCCATGGAGAAACAGATGCCAGGGGAAGAGGAAAGGGGAGTCAGACCCCAAGGGGAAAAGAGTCACTGGAAGGAGGGGCCAACCCCGTGTCACATCCAGCAGAGGCACCAGGTACAGCAGAAGGACTATGGACATGACCATGAGGAGTGCCTTTTTGGCCATGACCTGGGAGAGATGGGGGTGAGAGCATGGAGGACCACACCATGTCCCCAGTATACAAAACAGTGCCTGGTAGACGGGATGGATTTATGGATGGACGGACAGGTGAATGGATGGATGAATGGACAGATGATAGATGGATGCAAAGACAGATGAATAGATGGACAGATGCATAGATGGACGGATGGACAGATGGAATGAATGATCAGAAAAGGCTTCATGAACAATGTGAGACTGAGCTGCATCTCCCTGGATAGATATAAAAGCAGAAGAATCTCGTCTTGAGTCGGGAATGACCCAGTGTCCTGGTCCAGGGAGGAAGTCAGCCTGGCAGCCTGGCTTGACTGGGGACACTTGTGGTGGATTTCAGAGGCCCTTAAAATGGGGCCAAGTGACGTTGGGCAGGTCTGAGCCAGCTCAGCACTCCTCAGCCACACCACACAGCTGCTTCAGGGGATCTGTCACTCAGGGAGTTGCTGGGACCCACTGGGCCAGCGTTGCCATCGGCACCAACAGCTTCAGAGAGTGGGACACAGGCTGGGGTGACTCCAAGGCTGTGGGCGGCACCTGCTGCAGAGAAGGGACAGGCACAGAGACACTACTGGGATACTGGGCACCCCCTGCCCTGTGCCTAGGTCACAACCTCCACACTGCAGCCCTGTGCCCCTCACACCCAGCAGGTTCCTGCTCCAGCACAGCTCCTGGACTGGCCCCAGGTGCTGGCCCCGGAGGTTTCAATCCAAGCATAATTCACCGAGGCATGTGTTTGGCAGCGGGACCCAGCTCACCGTTTTAGGTAGGTGGCTCTGACAACTTTCCCCAGCCTGTCCCACCCTCTCCTGTCTCTGGAAAAGTCTGCTTTCTTTCTCTGGGGCTTCTTCCCCTCTGCCCTCCAAGTCTTAAGCATGGAACCCTTCCTTTCTCCATGGAGTCTGAGGGAAGCGGGCTAGTCTCAGGGTATCCTGCAGGAAGGGCCCCCACCGTGGGATCAGCCGCCTTCAGGTTCCAACAGCAGGACACAGCCTGGTCCAGTGCCTGTGCTGGGATTGGGCAGGGTCAGGGCTCCTCCCCTCTCCCAGGGCAGATGTCTGAGTGAGGGACAGAGGCCAGTTCTGATGAGGGGCCCTGCAGTAGCCTTAGAGACAGTCCCCAGGACCCCAGGGTCTAGGCTGAGGGCTGGATGCTCCTCCAGCCTGGGAGGGCCACACGGGGTCCTGGGGACACAGGGGTCACCCCAAGGGGAGACCAATGGAAGGCACAGAGAGGACTCTGGGTCTAGGCTGCAGCTCTGTGGCTTGTGCTGGGTCAGGACCTGGGGACACCGAGGAACAGATGAGACTGGGTGAGGTCCGAGAGCCCAACTCTCCCAGGACAGTCACAAGAAAGGAGAGGGTCTCTTGGGGCAGAGATGTGACTGTCCCTGGAGTCCTGTCACCTCTGGGGCCCGGTATCTCTCTGTTCACGGGTCGACCGCCCGCCTTCATTTGAGGAAGGGCACCTTAGACTCAGGAGGTGACTAGCGGGGAGTAAATGTGGGTGCAGAGAACTCCAGGGCCACCAGGTGAAGTCCAGGGGCATCAGAGGCTGCTGGGGTGGGCATGGGGGCTGTGGTGACCCGAAGTCTGGGCAAGCAGTCCCAAGAACCCAGCCGATGTGAAGGATCCTGTGGTCGGGCTGGTAGGACGGGGGCGACGGCAGAGCCCCAGGGTTTGTCTGGGTGGAGCCTGTGCTTTACCAGGAGAGGTGAGTGGGCCAAGCTGGGGCACAGCCTGTTGCCCCAGGGGGTGGGAGGCTCCAGGCCATGCCACCCCACACCGTGCCAGACCAGTTTTGTGTGCTGTGGGAGAGACTCCTAGATTCCAAATTCAGACTCCAGAAACCAGGAAGGAGGGAGCACAGCCTGCCCTGGGTACACACGGGGAAACCGAGGCTGCAGAGGAAATGACTGGGCCAGGATGCCTGGGAAAGGTGACTTGGGAAGGCCCCTAGGAAGGTGCAGGGTTGTCTGCTCTCCAGAGGGCTCCAGTGGAAAGGAGGGAATTAAGAGGGAGGGAGAGACCCTGGGTGGACCAGATGGCCACACCATGAACCCTCCCAGAGACTTTAGACAGAGAGAGGCGCTCCACAACACCGCACACTCCCTGTCATCTCTTACCCCTTCCTCTGTCCACACAGGTCAGCCCAAGGCCACCCCCTCGGTCACTCTGTTCCTGCCATCCTCTGAAGAGCTCCAAGCCAACAAGGTCACACTGGTGTGTCTCATGAGTGACTTCTATCTGGGAATCTTGACGGTGACCTGGAAGGCAGATGGTACCCCCATCACCCAGGGCGTGGAGATGACCATGCCCTTCAAACAGAAACAAGTGTGTGGCCAGCAACTACCTGAGCCTGACGCCTGAGCAGTGGAGGTCCCGCAACATCTTCAGCTGCCAGGTCACGCATGAAGGGAGCACCGTGGAGAAGACAGTGGACCCTGCAGAATGTACTACTTTGAATAGGTCTTAATAGGTTTTAATTGTTAATTATTTTTAAATTGATTTCAACAATCTTCTACAACATGGATGAAACTTGAAGATATTATACTTAGTGAAATAGGCCAGCCACAAACAAATGTCACCGTGGAGAAGACAGTGGCCCCTGCAGAATGTTCATAGGTTCCCAACCCTCACCCCACCCACAGGGGCCTGGAGCTGCAGGATCCCAGGGGAGGGGTCTCTCTGCATCCCAAGCCATCCAGCCCTTCTGTAGCCAGTAAACCCTCAATAAACATCCTTTGTCAACTAGAAATCCTGCTGCCTCTCTTCATTTCTTATCTCTCATATAATTTGATGCTTCTCCTGGGTGCTCAGTGTGGCATTGGGGGAATCCTGGCACCAGTGGGAAAGCAGCCTGGAGGAGAGGATCACAGGCTCCCAGGCATGTCCCCTGGGGAAATAGGCCAGGATAGGAGGAGTCGGCTCACTGAACACCGGTCCATCCATTCTCTCCCACTCCCCTTCCTCCTTGCAGCTCACCCTCCAACTCGCTGCCTGCCTTTGGAGGGAGCTATTTCTGGCTGAGCCTCCAGATACACCCTCTGTCCCTGTCCTGGTCTGGACCTTCCCCCCACCCATGGCCTCTCTTTCCTCAGCCTGGAAATCCTACTCTGGGCCTGGAGTCCCTCTGCTTCTGGCTCTGCCCCCTGGAATGCCGTCCTTCCTCTCTGTCCAACTCCCCACCCCCAAGGGCTGGGCTGTCTAGGACACTCCAACACCATCAAATTCATGAGCTCTTAAATTTTGGGCCTACCTTGATTTTTCACCTGACAGCAGGTTCAGAGGTGTGAGAAAAATAGGAGAAAACAGGAAGGAAACACACATGAAAGGCCTGCAAGAGGCTCAGGATCCTTGCAAAAGATAGGCTCTGAGCTCCCCAGGAACAAGTGCAAAAAGGGTAATAGGTGCTCCATCATTTGTTTCTTCTTTTTTTTTTTTTAGATGGAGTCTCGCTGTGTCACCCAGGCTGGAGTGCAATGGCACGATCTTAGCTCACCATAACCTCTGCCTCCCAGGTTCAACCAGTTCTCCTGCCTCAGCCTCCTGAGTAGCTAGGATTACAGGTACATGCCAGAATGCCTGGCTAATTTTTGTATTTTTGTTAGAGACAGGATTTCACCATGTTGTTCAGGCTGGTGTGCTCCATCATTTCAAAGAGATTAAACAAGTCTTTGCTTGAGGGAAGTTGGTGTTTTATTTATTTTATTTATTTTTTGGACGGAGTCTCGCTGTGTGGCCCAGGCTGGAGTGCAGTGGCCTGATCTCGGCTCACTGCAAGCTCCTGGGTTCACGCCATTCTCCCGCCTCAGCCTCCGAGTAGCTGGGACTACAGGCGCCCGCCACCACGCCTGGCTAGTTTTTTTGTATTTTTAGTAGAGACGGGGTTTCACCGTGTTAGCCAGGATGGTCTCGATCTCCTGACCTTGTGATCCACCCACCTCGGCCTCCCAAAGTGCTGGGATTACAGGCTTGAGCCACCGCGCCCGGCCAAATTGGTGTTTTCAATGCTGAGGACAGGCATCTCATCATAATTAAAAGTGGGGATGTGTTTTACCCAAGGCCTCACTACTGATGGGATTTGGGCTCTGACATGTGCACAGGTGACTGCCTGGCAGCCCTAGGACATGGAGATTTTCTCAGATGTTTGGCGCAGAAAGTCACTGGTCATCTTTGGAGGAAGCATCATTTTTGGGAAACACTTCTCCATTGGATCCTGAGCCTTAGATGGAAAACCAGGTCCTGTGTGGGAATTTCTCTGGGAGGCTCCCTGGGTCTGGGGCTCCAGCTGCTCTCTGAGAAGAAGGTGTGGGGGGAGAGAGCATGGCCCAGCCACACCCAGCCCCTCTTGCATGGTTCCTGCTGAGCAGGGTGTTAGAGGGGTGGGGGCACACCAGCAGTGGTCAGGCCTGTGTTTCTGTGGGTGGGGCCAGGAGGGACACTCGGGGCATCCTAGGGAGTCTCTCCGATGGCTCCTGTTTGACTTTCCTGTGGCTGCTGTCACAAATGACCGCTAATTTAGAGGCTTAAAACATCACATGTTGATTCTCTCCCTGGTGTGGAGTCAGACATCCAAAATGAATCCTAGAGTGCTAAAATCAGGGTGCCTGCCAGGCCAGGCTCCTTCTGAGGGCTCTGGGGAGAATCCATTTCCAGGATTTTTCCAGCTTCTAGAGGACACCCTGGGCTCCTGGCCCCTTCCTCCAACTTCAAAGCCAGAGCTCAGCATCTTCAAGTCTCTCTCCCACTCTTCTCTCTCTCTCCCCACCGTCTTCTCTCACCCTCCCTCTTTCTCTCCCTTTCTTTCCCTCCACCCCCACACCTGCTCTCACTCTGACCCTCTGCCTCCTTCTTTCCCTTATAAAGACCGCACCTTGGACCCACCCAGATAACCCAGGATCATCTTCCACCTCAGGCTCCTTCATATCCTCACATCTGTAAAGTCCCTGTGGCCACACAACACAGCACATGGACAGGTCCCGGGACTGGGGCACAGCCATCCCTGGGCCCTAATTCAGCCACCCACAGCTCCTTTCCCTCCTTCCTCTCTCCTCCGGGTATAAGAAGGGAATGCAGAGAGGTTGGTCAATGAATACACAACAGTTAGATGCAAGGAGTGTGCTCTAATGTTGGATAGCAGAGTAGGGTGGCTATGGTTAGCAATAATGTATTGTATATTTCAAAATAGCTATAAGAGAGAACTTCAAATATACTCAACACATAGAAATGATAAATACTCAGGCCATACCCAAATTCACTGTCTTGATGATGACATGTTGGATGCACAGAACCAAACAGTACATGTGCCTCACAGAAATGTCCAATATTATGTATCAGTGTAATATTTTCTATGAATAAGAAAGGCAAAAAAAGAAGTTAAGCATAAACTAGCTATTTGACCTTAGCAATTCCAGCCCTAGGAATTTATTTAGAAGAAATGAAAGCATGTGTTCAAAAAGACATATACATAAACGTTCTCAGCAACCTCATTCACTACAGGCAACAACTGGAAACAACCCAAGTGTCCGTCAGCTAGAGAATGGATAGACCCATGTGGTCTGTGCATACAGTGGAGCGCTGCTCAGTTATACAAAGAAAAGAAACTATGGATACAGGCCACAGGAGGGATGAACTTCAAAACGTTACAGGAAGTGAAAGAAGTAAAACTCCACAAGGGAAGTTGGTGGGTATGGACATAGTTTTGAACTGACAGAATTTTACTGTGTTCATTGGGGTATTAGGTATTGAGTCCCTGTTGACCAGGTACTGTGTTAGGTACAGCAGTTACAGAAATGAGAAGCAGACACCAGCTCCATTGTGATGAGACTTACCTGATCAGCGTTTCTGATGAACACTCAGGTACCCTGACTCTCACTGCTCACATTTGCAGGCTTTACTTAATGCCACTTAAACCTCCCTATTCCCCAAGTCTTCTTTCTTTTCTATTTTGTTTTTTAGATAGAGTCTTGCTGTCACCCAGGCTGGAGTGCAGTGGCACCACTTTGACTCACCGCAAAGTCCATCTCCTGGGTTCAAGCAATTCTTCTTCCTCAGCCTCCTGAATAGCTGGGATTATAGGTGCCCACCACCACGCCCAGCTAATTTTTGTATTTTTAGTAGAGATGGGGTTTTGCCATGTTGGCAAGGCTGGTCTCGAACTCCTCCTGACCTCAGGTGATCCGCCTGCGTAGGCCTCCCAAAGTGTTGGGATTACAGGTGTGAGCCACCGCACCCGGCCCCCGAGTCTCCTTTCTTTCCAACTCCCCTCATTAGACACAGCTTTTTAAAGCAATCCCTGCCATACCCATGGCTTCAATTGTTTTTTATATGCTCTGATGACTATACAATTTAAATGTCATCTTTATATAACAGCTTTATTTTACAGGACACCTCATTCACTATGATTGTAAATTCAAAGTTACTCTAAGAAAGTAATAAATAAAAAGTTGTCATATATTAATATGTAAATTTTAGGAAATTTCTGTAATGGTTTGATTTCATGTTTGTATTTTTTAAAACATGAGTTGTGATATCACAGAGTGGAGTTAGCCTACAGAGGTTTCTACCTAACTTTCTAGCAGAGAGCTCCATTTCAATGCAATACTTGAGTCCAAAACTATCTTTCTTTTTTTTTTTGAGACGGAGTGTCGCTCTGTCACTCAGGCTATTGTGCAGTGGCATGATCTCGGCTCACTGCAAACTCCGCCACCTGGGTCCAAGTGATTCTCCTGCCTCAGCCTCCCGAGTAGCTGGTACTACAGGCACCCGCCATCGCACCCAGCTAATTTTTGTAATTTTAGTAGAGCTGGAGTTTCACCATGTCGGCCAGGCTGGTCTCGAACTCCTGACCTCATAATCCACCCAGCTTGACCTCCCAAAGTGCTGGGATTACAGGCGTGAGTCATTGTGCCCAGCTGAAAACTATCTTATTCCCCATACCTATTCCTCTTGCTACATTCTCTGTGTAGGAGAAAGGCATTGCTATTTACCCAGTCCTTCAAACTAGAGCCTCAGCAGCCTATTTTTCCTTTTACTTGTCCTGTTTTTCCACATCTAATCATCTAGCACCTCCTGTTCTGTCTCCCCACAAGACTTTTCCATCCATTGCAGTCATTTCCACTGCCTTTAGCCTTACCTGTTCTTCCAGATGAACATAATGTCTCTCTCTCTCTTTTTTTTTTTTTTTTGAGACAGAATCTCTCTCTGTCATCCAGGCTGGAGTTCAATGGCATGATCTTGGCTCACTGCAACATGTAACTCCTGGGTTCAAACAATTCTCCTGCCTCAGGCTCTTGAGTAGATGGGCCTACAGGTGCCCGCCACCATGCCAGGCTAATTTTCATATTTTTAGTAGAGATGGGGTTTCACCATGTTAGCCAGGCTGGTCTGGAACTCATGACCTCAAATGATCCACCTACCTCGGCCTCCCAACGTAATGTGTCTTAATTGGTCCCATTGCTTCCGTCAGTCCTCTATTGTGCAGAGACCTCACAGCAAACACATCTGATAGGGACTTCTCACCTTTGTGTGGTTCATTGTCTCTCATGTTTCCAGGATAAAATTTAAACTCTACTTAAACTCTACTGCTGGACAGTGAATGAGCCTTGGTATTCCAGGTTCATCCACTGTCCAGCAGTGTAGCCTCAGACAACTCTAAGCCTTTGTTTGCTCACCTGCCTGAACTCACTGAGCGGTTGTGGGACCTTGGGGAAGTTACTTGACTTTCCCATCCAGATTTATGCTGTAAACTGTGTACAATGGGACTGTTTCTGAGGGTTAAATGAGTATGCCACAGTTGGAACACTGTCAGGCACATAATGCTTGCCAGATGTTGACTATTCATCTTTATCCTATGAGGACAATGGTACCCCACTATGGGGTTCTTAATTTTGTATAAGAAGATAATGCTTTATGATTTGTTAGTGAAAGAAATATCTGAGGCTGGGCGTGATGGCTCATGCCTGTCATAGCAGCACTTTGGGAGGCCGAGTCGGGTGGATCACCTGAGGTCAGGAGATCAAGACCAGCCTGACCAACATAGTGCAACCCTCATCTCTACTAAAAATACAAAAATTAGCCAGATGCAGTGGCACGTGCCTGTAGTCCCAGCTGCTCAGGAAGCTGAGGCTGAAGAATCGCTTGAACCTCGGAGGTGGAGGTTGCAGTGAGCCGAGATCATGCCACTGCACTTCAGCCTGGTCAACAGAGCAACACTCCATCTCAAAAAATAAATAAGTAAATAAAAGAAACATCTGAGTACCCCTGCCATGGAAAGAAAAAACAGAGGGAGAAAAGGGAGTTGGTAAGTCATAGCATTACAGAGCTGGGAAGGATGTATTCAGTCCCTATTTTATAGACCAGGAGGGGAAAGTGTGATGTGTCCCAGGCTTTCATTCAGGATACACAGCCATGACTCTCTATTGAGAGTGGGACCAGTGCCCTGGGGGTAGCTATGGTGGAGTTGCAGATAAGAACTAACACTTATAAGACAGGAGAGAAGCATTTAGTTACAAAAGTAGTCAAAAACTTGTGTATAACTACATTTGGTGAGCAAATGAAAGCTGTCAGACTCCGAAAAACAGAAATGCTCCTGGAACTGACTTAGTAAATGGTTTTTTTTTTTTTTTTTTTTTTTTTTTTTTCTTGAGACTTTCACCTTTGTCAGCCAGGCTGGAGTGCAATGGTGTGATCTTGGCTCACTGCACAACCTCTGCCTCCTGGATTCAAGCACTTCTCCTGCCTCAGCCTCCCGAGTAGCTGGGATTACAGGTGCCCACCACCACACTAAGCTAGTGTTTTGTATTTTTAGTAGAGACGGGGTTTCACCATGTTGGCCAGGCTGGTCTTGAATTCCTGACCTCAGGTGATCCACCCCCTCAGACTCCCAAAGTGCTAGGATTACAGTCATGAGCCACCACTCCCGGTTGTACCAGGGTTTTCTATTGAGTTTCTTGCTGAGGGTGACTTCCAGTAATAACTCCCCCACACTTTCCTCAGGACTGGAAAGCTCAGGCAGCCCAGGGTGAATAAAAGCCTGAGTAGTGCAGTCATCACAGAGGGGCAGGGTGGCCACAAGGTGGGCAACAGCAGGGATGGGCATTGTGAGGTATTGCATGGGGCTGTGGGGCTGGACATTGTGTCACTAGCCTGACCTGGCTGTTTCCTGGTAAGCAGGTGACATAGGAAGCTTTGTGGTTATAAGCATCAGCCAGGGCCAGCAGCCCTCAGTTGGTAGCTGATAGTGGAAGGAGGAGGAGCTCCAACTCTGCTGTCTCACAGCAGTTTTTGTGCCTCTTGGCACTTGTGTTCGTTTATTTTTCAATGAAGACAGCAGGTCCCCGACCTCATAGACCAGCCAGTTTGGGAGGTGGCAGCAGAGTAAGGGCTGAGGCCCCAGATCTGCCTGGGGTCAGGCTGCTTCTACAAGTGTTGTGCCAGCCTCAGTAGTGTGGCTGCTAGGACAGCACCATTTCAGTTTCATCGAAGTCTCAGGCAGGAGTGGAGAGGAGTGTGGGTGCCCCATGGGGTGTGTACTGACCTGTTGTATTGACTCCACCTGTAGCTGGTTCAGGGGGAAGGTGGCACCCTGTTATGAATCTGATATTTATGAGGCTGTGGCTGCTGCAACATCAGAATCCACTACCGTAGAGCCTGGAAAGTTGGATGTGGGAGCCACAGAGGGCCACAGCCTCCCAAAGTGCTGGGATTACAGGTGTTAGCCAGAGTGCTCAGCCAAAAAAATAATTTTTATGTAAACTAGTTAACCAAAAATCACCCCCATACTCGTGAACATTTTTTCATGGTAGAAAGTGTTCAAAGTCACGTCTCTCAGCTTCACTGGTGCAGGTAGAGCTGGCTGTGTGAGCTTGGCCTGTTTGAATGAAGCTTGATTTTTAGGGAATCTCACCAGGGAGAGTCACACAGGAGCTGCTGAAGCCCCTGATCACAGGGCCCCAAAAGGGTGTGTAGAAGTCATTTCAGAAGATGACTTACAAATGGGAAATCATCACTATTTTTAATTATAGCATTTTAATATTGAATTTTTAAATGATCTCTATGAAAAAGAATTGTGATTAATAGAATAGAGTAATTTGGGTAAAATTGAGTCCATTTCACCCATAAAATAGGCTTTTAATCAAGTAATAAATCCTTTAAAATAGATGCTAAATGTGGCATCAGCATAATTAGATCCTAGTGTACTGACATGGTCTTGAATACATTAAGAAAAGGCTGTTTGTTTTGTAGACTTTCAAAACATTTGAGAGGCAGGAAGGCACTCTTCCATTGACCCTCAGTGTGCATTTATTTCCATTTTTGGTTGACTGCTTTGTGTTGCTGCCCGATGCCTCTAGTACAAGTCCAAGACCTCCATGTCTCATGTCTTTCCTGCTCCCATCCTCTGCCATCCCTCTTCCCCTTAGGGGAATAGCCCAGCATCAACTCAGTCCATGCTTGTTAATCAACCACCTCCATACACCACATCCAGCAAAGCTCCCTGAGTGACTCATAGTCACCAACCTCCGGTGCACTGATCTTTCCTCTGTGTCCTTCCAGCTCTTCCTGAGGATGGCCTGTTTTTAAGATGTTCACCACAATGCAAAGATGAAGATGATGATGAAGATGGTGATGATGATGATGATGGTGATGTCCAGGTAAGACCCACATTTTTGGCTTCCACAGCAATCTTGCTTTCCTAATTCTTCTCAATTAATTTTGATTTGAAAACCTGGAAATGCACATTATGTACACTGTACACTATTGTCTTTGTGGGGCTGGAATTCAGTAGGAGTGTCTTCCCAACTGATACTTGGTATGCTATGCTGCTTCTAAATGACAGCATCCATTATCAACTGGAATACTGAAGCATTTTCCACAATACCAGTTTTCCTCCTTGGATGAAGCATTGTGCATTTGCATATCAAATTAAATTTAAAGGTAAATTCTGTGAATAGAGGTCTTGTTTTTCTATAGCTATCCTCTGTGCTAGTCTTTGGGGATTTTGACCTATGACTCAATCACTGTACTGCCTTCTGGTTTTTTATCATTGTCCAGAGAATAACAGATCTGTGTGAAGCACACAGCAGAATCTGATTCTCATGTTTTCTTTTATATAATTGCAGATAAGAGCTTGGAAAGAAAGCGATATGTACCATGAAATAACTCACTTCCTGAGGAGAAAACTTGCTAGCTTCATTGTAGAGAAACCTGATTCTGGGTTCCTGCTGGGAAAGAGGCTTGGGGTTTTCCTGAAAGTGATTTTGCCAGTATAGAACTCTGGCCCGAGAAGCTGTAGGAAGGTTTGTCAACCCAGAAGAAAGATTTGGGGATCATGTATGAAACCGTGTGGGTTGGGAGACTAACCCATCATTCAGCTTCAGCTAAAGTAGGAGGAGTGGGTGAGTCACTCTGATGACTTATCCTGCTGGTTTTGTTTCTAAAGACTTGATGCTGGAGAGTATAAGTGACAAGGAGACTCATCCGGTCCCAGGAGCCTCCAGGTTATCCCTGCTGATTTTGAGGAGGGGCTGAAGGAGGGCATTTGAAATCAGAAGGAAAATGGAAATATGTGTGAGGTCTGGCTTGTTGTTTTCAGTTTCTTGGCATCATGGTAAGAACTGTCTGTATGGGCTATGAGGGTGCTGCATTCATGAGAGATTCTCTTTGCAGTCCACTTGCTCTTTTCTTCCTGTGGAACATCAGAGCCTTTGGTTTAGATTAATCAACACTCCTTGGGATCAGTCACAAGGGGTGTAGGCTTAAGCACTGCGTGTCATCTGTGTTGAACCTAGAGACACAGTTCTTCTGCTGTGTGCCAAGGAGAAATCGAGAATCACCCTCTGAACTTTCAGGACTTGTTAGTGCACATTCATGTTTCTGTCCTCACTGTGCACTCCTGGTTTAAAGGGATCTCCCGGGGTGGATGGCGGAGTGAATATTCACTCTGGGCTCACTGGTAAAACTCCAGTTTCCTTTGAAGGGAGGAGGAAAATTTGACCTTGAGCACACTTCTAGCCTCCACTTCCCAATCCAGTCACAGATTCTGAGATGAGGCTTCTTTCTCCCCAGTTCTCTAATTTTGGGGGAAGCCAAGAATTTCTTCCCACAAAAGATAGTATCACACTATTTCCTGTTTTCAAAAATTTGGCTTTGGTTTTATTTTCTAAGTTGATATTCATCACTTGAGTTCTAGACTTTTTCTTTTTCTTTCTTTGTTTTCTTTTTTTTTTTGGGCTGGAGTCTTGCTCTGTTACCCAGGCTTGAGTGCAGTGGCAGGATATTGGCTCACTGCAAGCTCTGCATCCCAGGTTCATGCCATTCTCCTGCCTTGACCTCCCGAGTAGCTGGGAGTACAGGCACCTGCCAACACACTTGGCTAAGTTTTTGCATTTTTGACAGAGACAGGGTTTCACCATGTTGGCCAGGCTGGTCACAAACTCCTGACCTCAGGTGATCTGACTGCCTCAGCCTCCCAAAGTGATCAGATTATAGACGTGAGCAACCATGCCTGGCCAGGGTTATTTTTAATATAATTGTGTCTATCTCAAGTAATGTTGCTTTGAGTATTTTTGTCAATGGTTTTGGAATAACACCAGCACTCACTTCTGTGGAGTAGACTGTTAGAAGGGGGCATATCTTTCATCATCATAAATCATGCCAAACTTTTTCCTAAATGATGACATCAATTCATGCTCCTCCATATACAGCATATGTGAGTAGCCGTTTCTCCAAATCCTCGTGGACTCTTAGTTTTATCTCTTTCTAAAAATTCCATCACTGTGGTTAGTCTTTCATTTGCATAACATATTACTTAACATTGTTACCAAAAAGAAATGTTGTTTTACTCTAACACTGAAGTGCAGTAGGTTTGTTTACACCCGCCTCACCACAAACACCTAAGTAACGCATTGTGCTGACATTCCAACAGTTACGACTTCACTAGGCAAAGGGAAATTTTCCACTTTGTTATAATCTTATGGGAGCACTGTCATACATGTGGTCTGTCACTGAGCAAAATGTCATTCTGCCCCATATGACTGTAGTTAATAAGCAGGTGCTTAAGTTATAAGAATGAAAAAATAATAACAGATATAAATTGAGTATCAGATACTCTATGGGCACTTCTCTATGTTGCCTCCTTGAAGTGTCACAATTACTTTGAGACAGATTTAGTTTTGCTATAGTCATTATACAGATGAGGAATGTGAGTCTCAGCTATGTAAATTACTCATGAGACACACGAAGAGCTGGATCTCTTTAACACCAAAGGCTAGTCTATAAACTAACATGCTAGTAGCCTGTGGTGGCAAAGTAGACTTACCATAAAATGAAATGTGCTTCCACAGCTGGGTATGTGAGCTTAGTGAGGATGGTGTTACCCATTGCTCCATGGGTCAGAAATTGGTCTTGCTGAAACTTGAATGCAGAAGCTCTTGGCTCAGGGAGTGAAAAGTTACTGACATGTTACACCAGTACAATTGAGGGATTATGCCTTCATAGAGCATGTGGTTGTTCTCAAGGATTGAGAACAAAGAGAATCAAAGAGAATCACCCAGAGCAAGACTCCATCTCAAAAAAAAAAATTGCCCATCTAATAGTAAAAGATTAGATACAGTCAACCACACTGGGTCTTACTGTGTAAAAAAAAAAAAAAAAATGTACTTTTAGACAGTGATAGGAAAGAAGAAAAAAATTAAAATAGTTGATGTGTTCTATGCAGGACTGTGCAATAAACTGGTTTTAAATAGAAATTTGTATGAAGTTCTTTAGGCAATATGTAAAAATGGAAGGGAAACTTGATGGCAGAGAGCAGCCAGGACCACAGTTGCCTGTGGATGCAGAGTCTGTGGTGGAGCCTGGAATGCACCGCTCATAGGCATGAGCAACCATGCCTGGCCAGGGTTATTTTTAATATAATTGTGTCTATCTCAAGTAATGTTGCTTTGAGTATTTTTGTCAATGGTTTTGGAATAACACCAGCACTCACTTCTGTGGAGTAGACTGTTAGAAGGGGGCATATCTTTCATCATCATAAATCATGCCAAACTTTTTCCTAAATGATGACACCAATTCATGCTCCTTTAACAGCATATGTGAGTAGCTCCCCATGGGCAGTCAGTTCAGTGACAGCACCACTCATTTTCTGATCGGTAGGCACCCCACTAGCACATGGAGAGAACAGGGAGGCCTAAGATGAGTCCGGGCCATGAAAGGTCTCCAGGGAGGGGATCGTGAAAGATGTGAAAAGCATCCTGGAGTGGAAGGTAGCCCTGCAGCTTAGTGGTCCAGTTTCCCTCACTGATCTGACTTGGTATAGCATAGAGATGCTCACAGAGCAGCCTCCAGTATCCTCCCACTTCCCTAAAGGCTTAAACACACCATGATGTGTATCAGTTTCTTAAAGAGCACAATAGCAAATGTGCTATTTTGAACAACCAAAATGACAGAGAAGTGGCCTAATTTCCTAGAAGTGTTTCAGGGAGGGGAGGTGGTGAGGCTCCACTGGGGAAATGCTCATGGCCAGAGAAAGATGAGGCCTGAGGACTGGCGGTTGGGCTCAGCCACATGGAGACCACGTAGTGCCCTACAAGAGCAATCTGGTGGTGTGGTGCTGGGGAGGGGAGAAGGCCAGAGCCATAGAACCTGTGCAGAGATTCAGAACCAGAGGGCTCCTCAGAACAGGCACAGGAAATGGTCTGTAAGGACCTGTCCCACTCCAATGAGGGTATGAGGGGCAGGGAGAGAGGAAAGCAGCCCCACATAGGAGGATGCCTAGGGTAGGGAAGCAGGTCTCAGAAGAGCTAGGTTTCAGTCCAGGCAAGAAAGGAAAGAATGTTCCTGGGAGATGCTGAGGCCCTGGGGCCTCCAGAGGGCTTGGAAAAAAGATTTCAGCAGACGGAGTCAGAAAAGGAGTGTTCAGGGCCATGAAGGGGAGGTGAGCTGAGCTTCTTGCAGCCCTTGGTGCAAACAGGGATGAAGGACGTAATGAGATGAGTCCTGAGTCTGAGGCAGAGAGCGGTGAGGAGGCCGTGGGTTTGGAAAGGGAGGGAAGGGTCTGGCTGGGAGAAGCAGTGTTCTGACCCTCTACAGTCCTTCCAGGGAGGATCAGAGTCCAGAGAGGTCCAGGGCTCCCTCCTAACGCTTGCCCAAACCAGTGTACCCCTGGTCAGGAGGGGGTGCTGTGTAGACTGCTGTGGAGTGAGGGAGCAGCTTCTCCTGGGTATAGGACCCCAGGCACCTGCAGGATGCAGGGTTCCAGGCTCCCTCAGATGCCTGCTGATCTGTCTCCTCTGAGGGTTGTAAACAGTGTTCTTGGGCACCCACAATGTACAAGGCGCTTATTTTCAGCATGATGCACCTGGCACTGCCAAAATGATATTTTGGCATTTATGATAGGCACAATTACTATCCCCACTTTAGAGCTAGAAAAACTGAGGCACTGAGCAGTTAATGAACTTGCCCCAGGTTCCGTAGATAAACAGTTCTTCCATAGATAGAACTGGGGTCTCAACACAGCAGGCTCCCTTCATAGTGTGGGCTTATAGCCACTGGCTGTCCCACTACCCTTGTCCAGCCTCAGCTCTCTGGGGTGGCAGTTTGTGCCTTTGGGCTACAGTTGAATGACCGGTTGCCTCTTCCAGACTGGCTCTCATACCTCTTCTGGCAGCAGCTTCTTAAATCTCAGAAACTGATAACGGTGTGGTAAATGGGCCTTGGAGAATGGAGGCAAAGGTGTGGTGCTCAGGACTTCTAGGTCTCAACATAGGCTGTGTTCCTGGCCCTCCCCTTGTAGCAGAGGCACCTCCATCCCTGGCTGATGAGTTCCCACATCTCTAATATCTCCTCAGCCTGGACTGCAGAAGCAGGAGCCCAGGAGATGCTGGCGTGGAGGCTGCTCAGTGGCATGATGTCATGGTGTACAAAGCTGGGAACCTGCTCTCACTGAAAAGGAATTGTCTTCTTCACCCAGGGTGAAGCCCTCCCAGGAGCTGACCAGGGAGCTGAATTAACAGGGCAGACCAGCACGTGCTACAGGGACATCTGAGGGAGGCTCAAGCTCCGCAGTCAGGCGTTTTCCATGACTTGGCATAGAGAAGCGATTCCTAGGCTCCCCTCCTGGACAGCACCAGGAATGTGCTTTGGAGGTGGCTAGGCTTCAGACCATCCTGGGGGCATGCTTGGGTGACTTTAGAGAATGCAGCTCTTTGCTGGGAAGATCTTAAGGAGGAAACCAGAACCTCTCCCTGTCCTGAGCTGTCATCCTTGGGGGAGCCTCTTGGGACAGAGTCATCCTCAGTCATAAGAACCTGCATCGGGTCTCACCTTTTGCCTCCCTTCCTGCAAGCCAGGGTGGGGAGGGGGCAGACCTGGCTGAGCAGAACCACACCCAGCCACACCCCATGGATCAATCACTGGAGTTTCTGAAACCTGGGTGGTGCCTGGTGCAGCTGCGTTCCTTCCTTCCCAAGTTCCTGCCCCCAGCTTTGCCCATGGAGGTCTCAGTCTTCTCTACATTCTGAGGAAAACTCTTGGCCCCAGCAGAGAGTGAAACTCCAAGGCCATCTCCCACCCACCCCAGCACTGCGTTCAGCCTGTACCATCCAGGACCCAGTGCCTCTGGGCCTGGCATTTAGGCTTTGGCAAAAGAGTGAGAAGAGACATGACTGTGCTCCAGAAACAGAAAGTGCTATTCCAACTTGAAATAAAGAGACTGAGCGCATTGATTCAGGTGCAGAGGTGGCTGATCAGGTCTGACCCAATGAGGGGCTCAGGGTTTCCACTCAATGACATTGATGGCGATCTGGGTCACCTGCTGTAAGGCCTTGCACTCATAAGCTTTGTTGTCATTGTCCTCCTCTGGGACATGGAGGGTATGCACGTGGGCCTGCACAACCTTGCAGCCCTCAGGGGCCTCTGGCAGCATGGTGAGGGCCTTGGTGGCCTTCAGGTACACCCTGCCCATGGGTGAGTGTAGCAGCTTCAGGAGCAGACTGGTGACTTGTGCGTCCAGGGCCACATACTTCTCAGCAGGCCACCAACACAGGGAATTTCTAACAGCCTGTGGGGGCCTCTTCTCACCCCCTCTCACCCCAGCCCTCTTTTGAACCTCATGCCTGCAGTCTCAGGGGAGGTGCCACCCTGTCCCCCTGCTACAGGGATTCCCTGATTCATTCACGCAGTGAGATGCTGAGGCAAGAGTTGGGTTTCCCATCTCAGCACTCTTTTGGACTGGGTAATTCTGAACTTGGGACCAAAACCCTGCTGTGACCTTTGGGTCTGGAGCAGCAAACAGAGCAAAGCCTTGTCCTTAGGAGCTCTCCTTGGGGATGACACAGAAAGTGATGGCAAGGATGGTGGTCACAGTGGACACAGGAGGATGCAGGGAGGCTGGGGAGGCCACAGTTTCAGAGAGAAAGCTCTCTCCTGGAAAACCACTCTCCTGGTCCCAAGGAAAGGGACCTCTGTCCAAACCTAAGAATGATGAGGCTGGGACAGGGCCTGGGAACATGCATTTCCACAGACCACCCGGGGTCTGGTTCAGGGACCACACTTGGAGAAATACTCACCCAGGCATCTAAAGAGACTCTCAGAAGAAAGAGAAGCCAGGACTTAGGGAAGGCAAGAGGGCACCCCCAGCAAGGAGATGTGACCACAACCAAGGCAGGGACGCTGGGGGTCGGTGACCGGCCCATCCTCACAATGAGGGGGCCCAGTGTGGGAACACCCCCCAACCACCACAAGCTCTGAGTCTTTGTGTTCCCACAGATTTGAGGCCACGATGTTGACTGTGATCCTGTGTGACCTGGGATGAGACAAGACACTGCGCCTCCATTTCCTCAGCTGTGAAGGCAGACATCACCTTGCTGGAGGGTTTTCTAAATGTGAGGTTTGGAGACAATGCCTGGCACACAGGAGGCACTCAGTGACCGCTGGGTGTCAGGATCATCACCAGTGCTTTTCCTGTTCTCGCCTTCCTCATGGGGAGGAGGTGCCAGACCCTCTCCTGCATCCTCCTGCAGGCAGGGGCCAGCGGGTCCTGGATGAGCTCCTGGAGCTGCTCC
>NW_026088974.1:47500-65951 GCF_024542745.1 Macaca thibetana thibetana | reverse complement strand
CAATCTACTTATTACATATTTAATATCAGAGCTTGTTATTGGTCTTTTCAGGAAATCAATGTCTTCCTGGCTCAATCTTTGTAGAGTATGTATGTCTAGGAATGTGTCTATTTCTTTTAAGTTTTCTAGTTTGTGTGTATAAAGGTGTTCATGTTAGTACTGACCCCACATAAATAAAAACAACCATCAGAAATTACTAAAGCTTAACACTTATTTTTATGCCTTTAATCTATTTTTATGTAATTTTTATACATGGAATGTGATAAAGATTCAACTTTACTAGTTTAAATGTGGACTTGTTTTCCCAGCATCACTTGTTGAACAAACTGTCCTTTTCTTTACATAATGATGTAGGCACCCTTGTCAAAAGACAATAATTTATGCAAGGGTTTCTTGGATTATCTATTTTATTTATTTGTTCTCTATCATTGTTTTTATGCTCTACACTCTGCTGTCTGCAAATGAGGCTGATCTGTGAGAGGATTATAACAAGGAGCCTGAGAACTTTGCTTGTTCATTTTTCATCTGCTGGAAGGATTAAGGAATTCTTAAAGCTAATGTTGAGGCTTGGATGAGTGCAAAACACTAGAAATTCATGCGGTTGAGCTGTGAGCAGCCAAAAGGCTGCTGAGAGCTACATTTAACAGGTCTTGTTAGTATCTGCTTTACCCACATGAAGGAGCCTGCTCCCTCTGCACTTCTAATTTTTTTCCTTTGTCTATAGCCAACTTCAGCAACCTTAAATATTAAACTACATAAGATTGGAGATTGGAGGGGGGAACTCAAACGTTTATAGTTCTGTTGGATACAAGTATCTAATTCATCATTCTGCGTAGCTCCCTATGATGCACAGGAGATATAAGTGTTAGGGTGGCTGGAAGTGCTGACAAACGTAGGGCCAAGAGTGATTACAAAGAGGTAGAAAGAAAAAAATTCTTAATCCTGGGTATTCTTGAAATGTAAGGAATCACAGACCTTAGTATAACAAGCCAAGATAGAAAAATATCTCCCAACCACTCAAACCCTCATTTTCATGTGAATCACTTCTGGGCCCTTGTGCCCCCATCCTCCTGCCCAGGGGATAGTGTCATCCTACTTTAGCCCTTGCCTCAAACAATACTTAACACTATAGTCTCTGTTTACATAGAAGAAGCTGAGCACAGAAAAAAAAAATTGTGCTAATTCTACACATGTTTCATGACTCTCATAAATTACAAATTGTAGGGTGAACATATTAACAATAAGAGTTCTGTAAATACAAATTTTGTTTTATTTTATTTTATTTTATTTTATTTTACTTTACTTTATTTTTGAGACAGGGTCTCACTCTCACCCAGGTTGAAGTGCAGTGATGTAATCTCAGCTCACTGCCACCTCCATCTCCTGGGCGCAAGTGATCCCCCCAGGTAGCTGCAACTATGAATGCACACCACCACACACATCTAATTTTTTATTTTTTGTAGAGTCAAGGTTTCCTCATGCTAGGAAGTGTCAAACTCCTGAGCTCAACCAATCAATCCTCCCACCTCAGTCTCCAAAAGTGCTAGGATTACAGAAATTAACCACCGTGCCTGGCAGTGTTCTATAAATATACATTTTAATGAGCATTATATGACAATAGATGTTCTTAGATTTATAGAAATATTTAATTTATACTAAGTATAACCCCAAGGCTCTTTTTAAAAATTGTCTGATTACTACTGTGAATTAGGCAAGTCAATTCAAGTCAGGTCCTTCTGCCTTGACTGATGATAAAGAGTCAGAAACTGTGAGTCACCAGACAGTGGGGAGCAGAGGAAAAAAATTGGACTGTAGTTCACTGATCTATTTATCCTGTGATTTGCACTTTGTCTCTCCACAAAGTTCAACAAGTTTTGATTTCTTATAGGCTGTGTCTGAAGTATCCAGAAATGTTATTAGGTTCCAACTGAGCTATGAGTTTGGAATACTTTACTATTTGTTATCTACAGAAGAAAATATATGGAGCTACTTAAGGGCACATTCTCTGCCAAGCACTGTGCTAAGCAAAAGCTTACAGGTGTGAGGTCACTTAATCTTTTTGAAAGCTCAAGGATCAAGGGACTCATTATTCGAATTTTACACAGGAGGATAAAATGTTGTCTCACTGTGAGTGTCTGCTTAGAAAGAATAAATGAGTAACCAAAGACGCATGACTCGTAAGTGGTAAACTGGAATCTCAAAACCAGTCATTTAATCCTATCATTTTGATAAGCTGAGCAATCCCTTGCCAGTGGTCTGAAAAAAATGCCTGGAAAAAAGAGTATAGAATTTGATAAACAGGTAAAAACCTTGTGTTGATATTCAGAAAAAAGTATTAGATTGTCACAAAAAAACTTACATTCATTTTTAAATTAATGCAGTGCATAGAAGTGTTTACAAAACTTGCACATGCATTTGAGAGCAACATTTTGGAGGGATTTACATAGAATATACATTTTCCTTAAAAAACATATATGTAGCTACAGGTAACTCTAATTACTACATGAATTAGGTGTTTTATCTAAGAATGAGATTGCTAATTATGTGTTTAATAGAGAATTCAAGATAGCTGTGTTAGGGAAACAAAGAAATTCAAAATAACAAAAGAAGAAATTCAGAATTCTATCAGATATCTTTAACAAGCAGATTAAAATAATTGTATTTATTTATTTAGAGGAAGTTTCACTCTTTCTGTCCAGGCTGGAGTGCAGTGGTGTAATCTCAGCTCACTGCAACCTCTGCCTCCTGGCTTCCAGTGATTATCTTCCCTCAGCCTCCAGAGTAGCTGGGATTACAAGTGCCCTCCTCTATACCTTTAATAGAGATAGGGTTAGACGGATCACCTCTGGTGATCTGCCCACTTTAGCCTCTCAAAGTGCAGGGATTACAGGCATGAGCCACCACTCTTGGCCTAAAATAATTTTCAAAAGAGTCAAGTGGAAATTTTGGGGCTACAAAATGCAATGAGGTAATTGAAGAATGCATTAATGTCTTTAAATATCAGAATTGATCAAACAGAAGAAATAATTAGTGAGCGTCAGGAAAGGTTATTTAAAAATACACAGACAGGCCGGGCGTGGTGGCTCAAGCCTGTAATCCCAGCACTTTGGGAGGCCGAGACGGGCGGATCACGAGGTCAGGAGATCGAGGCCATCCTGGCTAACACAATGAAACCCCGTCTCCACTAAAAATACAAAAAAATTAGCCGGGCGTGGTGGCGGCGCCTGTAGTCCCAGCTACTCGGGAGGCTGAGGCAGGAGAATGGCGGGAACCCGGGAGGCGGAGCTTGCAGTGAGCCGAGATTGCGCCACTGCACTCCAGCCTGGGCAACAGAACGAGACTCCGCCTCAAAAAAAAAAAAAAAAAAATACACAGACAGAGGAGACAAAAGAAAAAAGAATGAAAAAAAACAAGAACAACTTTTTGTTCAAGGCTAAGGACATGAGAACTTGGAATTTGGCTTGTGTAAGTCCTGGATTCAAAAGACCAAAGAGCCTGGAGTTGTGATGTGCAAAGATAGGAAAAGAGGAGTGTGCCGAGAGAGAAAGAGAGAGAGAGAGAGAGAGAGAGAGAGAGACAATTCTTCTTTCTTCTCTTTTTTAAGTTAAATTAAATTAAATTTACTTTTTTGAGATGGAGTTTCACTCTTGTTGCCCAGGATGGAGTGCAGTGGTGCCATCTCGGCTCTCTGCAGTCTGTGCCTCCCAGGTCTAAGGATTTTTGTGCCTTAGCTTTCCAAGTAGCTGAGATTAAAGGCATGAGTCACCACACTAGCTAATTTTTGTATTTGTAGTAGATTCTGGGTTTTATTATGTTGGCCAGGCTGGTTGGGATCTCCCGACCTCAGGTTATCCACCCGTCTCAGCCTGTGAAACTGCTGTGATTATAGGCATGAGCCACCATGCCTGGCCCCGTCTTCCTTTTTTATCTTGGATCCTCACTAATTGGATGGTTTCTGCCCACATAAAGAATGAGCCTTTCCACTCACTTCCAAGATGGCCAAATAGGAAATGCTCCAGTCTGCAGCTCCCAGCAAGATTGATGCAGATGATTGATTTCTGAATTTCCAATAGAGGTATCTTGTTCCTCTCATTGGGACTGGTTGGACAGTGGGTGCAGCCCACAAAGTGTGAGCTGAAACAGGGCAGGGTGTTGCCTCACCCAAGAAGCATAAGGGATCAGGGGACTTTCCTTTCCTAGCCAAGGGAAGCCATGAGTGACTTTACCTGAAAGAACAGTACACCCCTGCCCAAATACTGCATGTTTCCCATGGTCTTCAAAACTGGCAGACCAGGAGATTGCTTCCTTTGCCTGGCTTAGTGGATCCCACACCAATGGAACCTTGCTCGCTGCTAGTGCAGCAGTCTGAGATTGACCTGGGACACAGGAGTTTGGCAGGGGGGAGGGGCATTAACCATTTCTGAGGCTTGAGTAGGTGGCTCTATGCTCACAGTATAAACAAAGTGGCAGTGAACCTCCAACTGGGTGGAATCCATTGCAGCTCAACAAGGCATACTGCCTCTCTAGAGATTCCACCTCAGGGGGCAGGGCATATGTGAACAAAAGACAGAAGACAGCCTCTCCAGACTCAAACCTCCCTGCATGGCACTTCTGAAGAGAACAGTGCTTTTCCCAGCATGGCATTTGAGCTTCAATAACAGAGAGACTGCATCCTCAAATAGGTCCCTGACTCCTGTGTAGCCTGACTGGGAGACACCTCTCAGTAGGGGCTAAAAGACACCTCATACAGGCGGGTGTCCCTCTGGGACAAAGCTTCCAGAGGAAGGATCAGGCAGTGTTATTTGCTGTTCTGCAGCCTCTATTGGTGAAACTCAGGCAAACAGGGTCTGGAGTGGACCTCCAGCAAACTGCAAAACAGACTGTCTGTTAGAAGGAAAGCTAACAAACAGAAAAGAATATCATTGACATCAACAAAAAGGAAATTCACACCAAAACCCCATTGATTGGTCACCTACATCAAACAGCAAAGGTAGATAAAACCACGAAGATGGGGAGAAAGCAGACCAGAAGGGCTAAAAGTTCCAAAACCAGAATTCCTTTTCTCATCCAAAGGAACACAAGTCCTCGGCAGCAAGGGAAGAAAACTGGATAGTGAATGAGTTTGGTGAGTTGATAGAAGTAGGCTTTAGAAGGTAGGTAATAACAAACTTCTCCAAGCTAAAGAAGCATGTTCTAACCCATCGCAAGGAAGCTAAAAACCTTGAAAAAAGGATAGACAAGTGGCTAACTAGAATAGCCAGAGTAGGGAAGAGCTTAAATGACTTGATGGAGCTGAAAACCACAGTACGAGAACTTCATGAAGCATATACAAGCTTCAACAGCCAATTTGATCAGGCAGAAGAAAGGATATAAGTGACTGAAGATCAAATTAATGAAATAAAGCAGGAAGACAAGATTAGAGAAAAAAAGTGAAAAATGAACAAAGCCTCCAAGAAATAGGAGACTATATGAGAAGACCAAATCTACATTTGATTGGTGTACCTGAAAGTGACAAGGATAATGAAACAAGATTGGAAAACAGTCTTCAGGAGATTACCCAGGAGAATTGGCAAGGCAAGGCCAACATTCAAATATAGGAAATACAGAGAACATCACAAAGACACTCCTCAAGAAGAGTAACCCCAAGACACATAATTGTCAGATTCAACAAAGTTGAAATGAAGGAAAATATGTTAAGGGCAGCCAGAGAGAAAGGTCGTGTTACCCACTTAGGGAAGCCCAGTAGACTAACAGTGGATATCTCAGCAGAAACCCTACAAGCCAGAAGAGAGTGGGGGCCAATATTCAACATTCTTAAAGAAAAGAATTTTCAACTCATTTCATATCCAGCCAGAGTAAGCTTCAAAAGTGAAAGAGAAAAAAAATCCTTTACAGATAAACAAATGCTGAGAGATTTAGTCACCACCAGGCCTGCCTTACAAGAGCTGCTGAAGGAAGCACTAAACATGGAAAGGAACTGGTACCAGCCACTGAAAACAATATGCCAAATTGTAAAGACAATCGATGCTATAAAGAAACTCTATTAATTAACAGGCAAAATAACCAGCTAGCATCATAATGACTGGATCAAATTCACACATAACACTATTAACCTTAAATGTAAATGGGCTAAATGTGACAGTTAAAAGACACAGACTGGCAAATTGGATAAAGAGCCAAGAACCAGGCCGGGCACGGTGGCTCAAGCCTGTAATCCCAGCACTTTGGGAGCCCGAGATGGGCGGATCACGAGGTCAGGAGATCGAGACCATCCTGGCTAACACGGTGAAACCCCGTCTCTACTAAAATATACAAAAAACTAGCCAGGCGAGGTGGCAGGTGACTGTAGTCCCAGCTACTCAGGAGGCTGAGGCAGGAGAATGGCATAAACCCGGGAGGTGGAGCTTGCAGTGAGCCGAGATCCGGCCACCGCACTCCAGCCTGGGCGATAGAGTGAGACTCCACCTGAAAAAAAAAAAAAAAAAAAAAGAGCCAAGAACCATCAGTGTACTATATTCAGAAGACCCATCTTATGTGCAAAGACACACATAGGCTCAAAATACAGGGATGGAAGAAGATCTACCAAGCAAATGGAAAGCAAAAGAAAAGCCAGGGTTCCAATCCTGGTCTCTAATGAAACGGACTTTAAGCCAACAAAAATCCAAAGAGGCAAAAGAGAGCATTATGTAATAGTAAGAAAATCAATTTGACAAGAAGAGGTAGCTATCCTAAATATATATACACCCAATACAGGAGTACCAAGATTCATAAAGCAAGTTCCTATAGACCTACAAAGCGACTTACACTCCCATACAGTAATAATGGGAGACTTTCACTCCCCACGGTCAATACTAGATCAAAAAGACAGAAAGTTAACAAGAATATCCAGGACTTGATCTCAGCTCTGGAGCAAGTGGACCTAATAGACATCTACAAAACTCTCCACCCCAAATCAACAGAATATACATTCTTCTCGGTACCACATCACACCTATTCTAAAATTGACCACATAATTGGACGTAAAACACTCCTCAGCAAATGTAGAAATACAGATATCACAACAAACTGTATTTCAGACCACAGTGCAATCAAATTAGAACTCAGGATTAAGAAACTCACTCAAAACTGCACAAGTAAGAGCCTACTCCAGTGAGTACAAACTGTTGCCCCCTATATTATAAAAGCTATTCAATGTAATAATTTTACTACCAGATGTTTGGTGAATCACCCTAGAAATGATGTCATATCATATCAAAGGCACAGTGTTAATCTGTGCTGCTGTCAAATTAAACATTCAGAATTAACTGTAGCCAGACTGGCCTTTGGGATTCAAAGTTCATGTTGCTTAGCCCATGCATTGCTTTTATTTCTGCTACTATGTTCACATTGTTTATTAGCCCATCGGGTGATGATGGGGGTGGCAGGGAAATAAGAATGACCCATACTCACAGAACAAGTCATTTTGTCCACATGATTATCAAAATCCTGCTCTGATGCTTTGAACCCTTGGTGGGCATTCACATAGAACATACATATCTTTTTGTAATTTACCCAGTGAGAGAGGTTTATCCACAAATTTTTTTCCTTTTTTTTTTTTTTTTTTTTTATTTTGGTCTTGAATTCTGTAATCATGTTCCCTCCGTGTCATTGACCATGTAGCAAATTCACGGGCCACAGCAGCATTGTGGGAGTGGGTATCATAGGATCTCAAACTCCTTGTCTTAAGTAATCGTTGCCTCAATCTCTTAAGTAGCTAAGACTATAGGTGCACAACCACAACACCTATCTAATTTTGTTTTATTTTTAGTAGTGATGAGATTTTCCTTTTTTCCAGGCTGGTCTCATGCTCCCCACCTCAAGCAATTCTCCTAGCTTGGCCTGCACCGTGTTGGGACTAGAGGCATAAATCACCACACTCAGCACCTCAGCACCTATAATTTGATATTTTAAACAATACTATCTAGTGAAACCCATTACGAAGTTCTCTAGGGAAAGAAAGCTCACTATCACAGTGTAAAATTGTATAGATATGATGTGTGCATGTGTGTGTATACATGCTTGCCTGTTTGTATAGGTGTGTGTTTTCTGAGAAATGGTACCTCATTGCTTTCAGTCTAGGATAACATTCATGTTCCGATGATGATGTCAAATATTGAGACTCCAGGATTCATAGAACAAGATTCCTAACTGGTTCACGAGACCGTGAACTATTGAGTAATGGGCATTTTGGATGAAACAACTGGCCTAGGGACAAGAATGAGTGTGTAAATCATCTCCTCTGTGAATGGCTTTTTTCAGAGCACGCATTTCATGCCTTTCATTCTAAGGTGATAGATATTGCTACTCTCTGAGTTTGTGAGAGATTTAACCTAGGGTCTACTGTGAAACTCTATAGACTGGATTTCTGTCTGAGGTAGCCCCTGCCTCTACCCGTAACCTATGACACACTCCAGTGGAGAATTCCTCTCTGGACAAATGGAAGTTCCGGATGATCCAATCCGATGGGCAGAGAGTGTGACTGTTTTTCTCAGGGGCTCTGGTTGAATAGTTTTGAAAACTTTTTGGGAGGATGTTCTGTACACAGAAATGTTGTGCAAGGGGAATCACGAGAAAACCGATGACCCCGTGTCCATCCCACTTCCTCTCCTACCCCTCCATCAGGGATTCCACTTATTCCAGGATGACACGTGTTTTGGTTGTCGTTGGGCGACACCTAGCGACGACCGTTATTGAAAATATAAGCATCACAGAACAGAAAAAGCTCTGGTCGCCTGAGCACAGCTCACTCGCTGAAACGTTGAATTCTGGGCTTAAGCAAACCTCCTGCCTCAGCGTCCTGAGTAGCTGAGAATATAGGCATGTGCCACAATGCTCGGCAATGTTTTTAAAGTAGTGGTAATCTCTCTCGATGTGTTTCCCAGGTTGGTCCAAAACTCCTGGCCTCTATCCATCCTCCCACCTTGGTCTCCAGAAGTCCTGGGATTATAAGCATGAGCTACTGTGCTGAGTCCTATAATTGGATATTTTCAACAATACTATCTAATGAAACGCATCACAAAGGCATTTTGCAAAAGAAAGCTCACTATCATGATATAAACTTTTGTGCATATGGTGTGCTCACGTGAGCGCACGTGCGTGCCTGAGTGTTTTCTGAGAAGTGATAATCTTTTCCCAGAGGCACTGGTTGAAGAGCTGTGGGGACTGTCTGGGAGGGTGCCCTGGGCCCAGAAACGTAATCCAAGAGAGATCAGAAGACCGGCGACCCTAAGTTCCTCCATGTCTTTCTTTTTCCACAACCCCTAAACCAGGGATTCCACTCAGTGCAGAGTGGCATGTCGTTCGGTTGTCATCTGGCGTCACCTAGCGGTCAGTTATTGAAAATGTAGGCATCACAACAAAAACTTCTGGCCACCTGCGCACAGCCAGGGAAAACTGGTTTCTCTCGGGCCCCACCCAGATCTCAGAGGCACTTCTTCCCTTCCTCCCCCAATGCCTTGTTGCCTAGGAAACCTCCACCCAGTCTGGGCCTGATTTATTTATTTATTTTTCAGACGGCGTTTCCCTCTTGTCGCCCAGGTTGAAGTGCAGTGGCGCCATCTTGGCTGACTGCAACCTCCGCCTCCCGAATTCAAGCGATTCTCCTGCCTCAGCCTCCCCAGTACCTGGAATTACGGGCGCCCGCCACTATGCCCAGCTAATTTTTGTATTTTTAGTAGGGACTTGGTGTCGCCATGTTGGCCAGTGAGGTCTCCAACTCCTGACCTCAGGTAATCCACCCACCTCGGCCTCCTAAAGTGCTCGGATTACAACATAAGCCAGAGCACCTGGCCTATCATTTGTTTTTCTTTTTCTCTTTATTTTTTTTAATAAGCATGAACAGTTCTATCTGTGTTTTTTTTTTTTTTGAGACGGAGTCTCACGCTGTTGCCCAGGCTGGAGTGCAGTGGCGCGATCTCGGCTCACTGCAAGCTCCGCCTCCCGGGTTCCCGCCATTCTCCTGCCTCAGCCTCCTGAGTAGCTGGGACTACAGGCGCCCGCCACCGCGCCCGGCTAATTTTTTGTATTTTTAGTAGAGACGGGGTTTCACTGTGGTCTCGATCTCCTGACCTTGTGATCCGCCCGCCTCGGCCTCCCAAAGTGCTGGGATTACAGGCTTGAGCCACCGCGCCCGGCTATCTGTGTTTTAAAAATTGTGTGAAAGAAAAATAAATATTGGGGCTTCTAAATCGCTAAACCAAAGAGAAAAGTCAAGCTGGAAACTGCTTAGGGCCATCCTGCCTTCCATTCTATTCAAAGTCATTCTTCTGCTCACAGCGATAAATGCGTGTTTGATTGCCTCCTTTGGAGAGGCTAATCAGAAACTCAAAAGAATGCAACCATTTGTCTATTAACTACCTATGACTGGGAAGTCTCCTCCTCACTTTGAGTCTTCCCGCCTTTGCTAAATTGTCCCGCCTTTGCATACCGAACCAATGTTCATCTTGCATACGTTGGTTGATGTCTCATGTCTCCCTATTCTCTTTTCTTTTATTATTTATTTATTTATTTTTGAGATGAAGTCTCACTCAGTCGCTCAGGCTGGGGCCCAATGGAGCGATCTCAGCTCACTGCAACATCCGTCTTCTGGCTTCAAGCGATTCTCCTGCCTCAGTCTACGAAGTACCTGGGATTACAGGCACTCGCCGTTATGCCCGCCATTTTTTTTTTTTTTTTTTTTTTTTGAGACGGAGTCTTGCTCTGTCGCCCAGGCTGGAGTGCAGTGGCCAGATCTCAGCTCACTGCAAGCTCCCCCTCCGGGTTCACGCCATTCTCCTGCCTCAGCCTCCCATGTAGCTGGGACTACAGGCGCCCGCCACCACGCCCAGCTAGTTTTTTGTATTTTTTATTTTATTTTTTTTTTTTTTTTTTTTTTTTTTTGAGACAGAGTCTCGCTTAGTCGCCCAGGCTGGAGTGCAATGGCGCGATCTCGGCTCACTGCAAGCTCCGCCTCCCGGGTTCACGCCATTCTCCTGCCTCAGCCTCCCGAGTAGCTGGGACTACAGGCGCCCGCCGCCTCGCCCGGCTAATTTTTTTTGCATTTTTAGTAGAGACGGGGTTTCACCGTGTTAGGCAGGATGGTCTCGATCTCCTGACCTCGTGATCCGCCCATCTCGGCCTCCCAAAGTGCTGGGATTACAAGCTTGAGCCATCGCGCCCGGCCTTTTTTTTTTGTATTTTCATAGAGACAAGGTTTAACCATGCTGGCCACGCTGGGCTAGAACTCCTGACCTCAGATAATTCGTCCGCCTTAGCCTCTCAATGTGCTGGGATTACAGGCTTGAGCTACCACGCCCGGTGAGTTCTCTCTTTTTTGTGAAGGGCAAGGCAAGGTGGAATGGATTCACCCGAAAGTGGAGTGCATGCCTTGTAAAGCATCATGGTTAGACCCATGTGAGACAGGTTAATTTTACTGCGTGTGTTCTCCATCTGTTGTTACCCATGTGTTATTGCCATGGTAATCCTGCTCGGTATGAGAGGAACTGTAGGTTCAGACATTTGGTGTATTTGCTTGGCTGAGGAGCCAATGGGGTGAAGTTACCATCTGTGGGATTATGACTGAAGGCCTCTAGGTCAGAATCTCACCAAGGAGGAAGGATGTGGCAGCCCTGCCCAGCCTCGGTTGGCCTCAGATAGCCGGCCCGCCACCCTTTCTACCGGCCGGAGACTCCGCCCCGCTGCGCCGCGGAGACCGGGCTCCGGTGCAGATAGTCCCTAGTCCTAAAAAACGGCTGTGGCTAGAAAGGCGGTTGCCCCTTGGCCCATCACGTAGCGCGTTTATGGGGAATCTGATGCTAAACTATTCGTAGACGCCCTGCTTCTGGGTCAGAGTTTCCTAAGGAGCAGAGCAGCTCCCTTACTGCAACCTATTGAAAGTCAGTCCTTCACACAAGGGTCTCCCAACCAGTGTGCGGGAAACCTGGCTTTGTGGCGTGTCCTGTGTAATTGAGCCCTGACATCAACCTTCCTTCTTCCCTCCTTTTGCCCGTGGGGACTTCGTTCCCGGGCCTGCTCATGCCCACCAGCCCCTGAGCCCCGGAGCATGCACTGGGTGTCTCTCTCGAGAGTCCTTCTGTGCCCACCGTGCATTTGGGAGGCGCTGGTCCCAACCCGCGGGCTTTCCAGGATGCAGTGCTGGGGGTTGCTGAGGTAGGGTTGGCTCCCCTGCTCGATGTTCCACTTCTCTGATTGAGTTTCTTTCCCACCACCCCTCTGGGAATTCCTCCACTAGCTGGGACCGGATTCCACGAGCCTAGTGAGAACGGATGAGGCGCGGGTGTTGGAGGTTGTGACCCTGCAGTCCCTGTAGGAGTAGTGCTCGCGCGTGTCCGTGGGTGTACGTTGGGGTTACAGTCCCTCTCCCCGCCCCAGGTGCACAGGGAGGAAAACATGCCAGTCACCACCCTTGTGTTTTTCCTCCTCTGCCCTGCCCAGGTCAGCCAGTGGACCGCGGGGGAATGGCTGGCAGATCTGAGTTAGATGGCCTCAAAGGTGGGCCAGTTGTATGTGATAAGTTTCCAACTGGGTCTGACCACTTCCGTCCCCGAGCACCAAATTTGTCCTTTAGGGTGGACCAGATCGATTAGATGCTTGCATTTGGTTTCTTGATCAGTCCGCTAGTCGGCCACCTGTGGGAAGAAAGCAACATCCTTTTGACATGGTTGCCGGCTTCTTTGTCTGGAAGACCAGGGTCTAAGGCCCCAGGTCTCAGATCTCGGGTCGCCATAACCCCCATATGTCCGCGGCAAGCGTTGTACTTGACCTTCAACTTGGGATTTCTAAGTTAGACCAGATGACATTGGTCAGCAGCAGTATGGAAGCGGCCCTTTTGTAGAATCTGCAAAAGGACATTTGGGAGCTATTCGAGGCCTAGGGTGAAAACCAGGAAACTGTAGATAAAAACTAACAAGAAGCTATCTGTAAAACTGCTTTTTAGCGATGTGTAGATTCCTCTTACTGAGTTAAACCTTTCTGTTGATTCAGCAGATTGGAAGCATTTTGTTGTTGTTGTTGTTGTTGTTGTTGTTGTTGTAGTATTTTTTTCTTAATATTTTTTTATTTTTTTTTTTTTTTAGACTCTCTCACTCTGTCCCCCAGGCTGGAGTGCAGTGACACCATCTCGGCTCACTGCAACCTCTGCCTTCCAGTTGAAGGGATTCTCCTGCCTCAGCCTCCCAAGTAGTTGGGATTACAGGCACCCGCTACCAAGCCCGGCCAATTTTTTGTGTTCTTGGTAGAGATGGGGTTTCACCGTTTTGGCCAGGCTGGTCTCGAACTCCTGACCTCAGGTGATCCACCCGCCTCTGCCTCCCAAAATGCTGGGATGACAGGCGTGAGCCGCTGCACGCGGCCGATTGGAAGCAGTTCTTTGCAGAATCTTCGAAGGGACATTTGGGAGCCCTTTGTGGCTCCTGGTGAAAGTGAACATCCCCAGAGGAAAAGGAGAAAAACTGCTGCTGGTGAAACTGCTTTTTGACGTGTGGATTCACCTCGAACGGATAATTCTTTTGAACCGGGAGGTTGGAAACACGCTTTCCGTAGAATCTGTGAGGGGACATTTGGAAACCCATTGAGGCCTACGTTGGAAAGCAGACTATCCACAGATTAAAACCAGAGAGAGGCTGTCTGTCACATTGATTTGTGATGCGTAGATTGATCTCTTAGCGATACACCATTCTTTGGATTCATCAGGTTAGAAACACTTTTTTTGGGCAGTCTCTCTGAATGGATTTTTGGGAGTCCCTTTAGGCCTATGGTGAATCACCTAATATTCCCAGATGAAAATTAGAAAGAATGTATTTGAGAAACTGCTTTGCGATGTGTGGACTCATCCTAAAGAGTTACACCTTTCTTTTGATTAGGCAGGTTGGAGACACTCTCTTTGTAGAGATTCCAAAGGGACATCTGGGAGCCCTTGAGGCCTACGGTGAAAAACTGAATATCCCCAGACAAAGACCAGAGAGAATATGTCATTGAAACGGCTTCGTGATGTCTGGGAGCTCTCTCTCTCTCTCTCTCTCTCTCTCTCTCTCTCTCTCTCTCTCTCTCTCCCCCCCCCCCCCTCCCCGCTTGTCTCTCTCCCTGTGTCTGTCTTCTGTCTTACTCTCTTTCTCTGCCTGTCCTTCTGTCTGTTGGTCTCTCTCTCTCTCTCTCTCTCTCTCTCTCTCCCCCCCCTCTGTTTCTCTCTCTCTCTCTCTGTCTGTCTGTCTCTCTCTCTCTCTCTCTCTCTCTCTGTCTCACTGTCTCTCTCTGTCCGTCTCCAAAAAAAAAAAAAGATAGATACATGCATGCATGCACGCATACATACATACATACATACATACATACATACATGCATACATACATACGTACAATTAAAAATTAGAAATAAAATAAAAGGAATAACTAGGCCCGGCGCGGTGGCTCAAGCCTGTCATCCCAGCACTTTGGGACGCCGAGGGTGGTGGATCGCTGGATCACGAGGTGGTCAGACCAGCAGGGCCAGTATGGTGAAACCCCGTCCGTCTCTAGTCAAAATACCAAAAATTAGCCGGGCTTGGTCGTGCGCGTCTGTAATCTCAGCTACTCGGGAGGCCGAGCTGAGGCAGGAGAATCACTTGAACCTGGGAGGCGGAGGTTGCAGTGAGCCGAGATCGCGCCACTGTACACCAGCCTGGGCGAGAGAGGGAGACAACCTCTCAAACAATTAAAAATAAAAGTAAAAATGAAAGTAAAATTAAAAATTAAAAAAAAAAAAGAAAAGGAAAATGAAATAATTAAAAAGTGAGTTTCCGGGAAAAGAGGGAAGAAAAAAAAAAAAAAAAAAAAGAAAACAGTCCCACAGTGACATAAACACACGCCTCTCGCCTTTCGAGGCGTCAGTGATGCTACGAATGATGCGCAATTTTTTTTTTTTAACTTCCTTTTATTTTATTATCATTTATTGTTTGACACGAGCCTCGGAGGCCCTCCCTCCCTCCCTCCGTCCCACTCCCTCCCTCCGTCCCACTCCCTCGTTGCCCACACCACTTCAGGAGACAGACCCTGGCTGGGCCAGATTGTTCTTCTCTTTGAGCAGTTGTTTCCCTGTCTTTCTTCGTGTCTTTAACCCGTGTGGACTCTTCTGCTCGGATTTCACAGATGGCAGCTCCACTTCAGGCCTTGTTGTTAGTGGGGGCTTTCCTGATTCTCCCCACATGTAGTGAAAGCAGGTAGATTCGCCTCGCCTCGCCTCGCCTCGCCTCGCCTCGCCTCGCCTCGCCTCGCCTCTCTCTCTCTCTCTCTCTCTCTCTCTCTCTCTCTCTCTCTCTCTCTCTCTCTCTCTCTCTTTTTCTCTCTCTCTCTCTCTCTCTTCTCTCTTCTGTCTTTCTTGCTTTCTTGCTTTTCTTGCTTTCTTTTTCTTTCTTCTTTCTTTCTTTCTTTCTTTCTTTTTTTTTCTTTCTTTTTCTTTTTTTTCTTTTTCTTTCTTTCTTTCTTTCTTTCTCTCTTTCTTTTTCTTTCTTCTTTCTTTCTTTCTTTCTTTCTCTCTCTCTTTCTCTTCTTTCTTCTTTCTTTTTTCTTTTCTTTCTTTTCTTTCTTTCTTTTCTTTTCTTCTTTCTTTCTTTCTTTCTTTCTTTCTTTCTTTCTTTCTTTCTTTCTTTCTTTTCTTTCTTTTCTTTCTTTCATTTTTTTTCTCTCTCTCTCTCCCCCTGCCTCTGAAAGTGCTGGGATCACAGGCGTCAGCCACCGCGCCTGGCCTATTTGCTTATGTTATGTTATCTTATTTTTTATTTATTCATTTTTATCTGTTCATTCATGTGTATGCATATAAATGTTTTTCTATTTTAATGTAGTTTTATATGTTATACCTATATACAAATGTAAATACTTATGTTGGTATTTGTGTTTTCTTCTCTCTTCTTTCTTTCTCTCCTTTAGGTTTTCCTTCCTTCCTTTCTTTCTTTCTCTGTTTCCTTCTTTATGTTTTCCTGCCTGCCTGCCTGCCTGCCTTCCCTCCCTCCCTCCCTCCCTCCCTCCCTCCCTCCCTCCCTCCCTCCCTCCCTCCTTCTCTGTCTGGATTCAGGAAGCCTACGCATTCTGTGTCTCCCTGTGTCCTCAACGACCCGCGACCGAGTCCTTGCTTGTTGTTTCTCCCACCGAGATGCCTCTCCGAACATCCACACGCCGTGGGTTGTCTTCTGACTGTGTCGCGGTCCATGCAGAGACAGGGTTTGGGGACCGTTTCTGTGGGGTTGGGGTACAGGGGCTGCGTTTTCGGCCTCGGGATAGCGTCTCTCGACTCACGGTTTCGGTTTTGCGGTCCGCGGGCCGGCCTGCCATCCGGATCTGTCTCGGTGACGTTCGCGACGGTTGTCGGACTCCATCTGGCGGCCGCTTTTATATCGTTCCCTTGGCTTCCGGAGCTGCGGTGGCAGCTGCCGAGGGAGGGGACCGTCCCCGCTGTGAGCTAGGCAGAGCTCCGGAAAGACCGCGGTCGTCAGCCGGGCTGTCCCGGTCGCGCCAGAGCTCTGGCGCGTCACTTGTGAGTCAGAGCTCAGGCGTGCAGGCTTATGTGGGGAGAGGTTGTCGCTGCGCTTTCGGGCCAGAGCCGGGTGTGGGGCTGCCGGGGTTGGTCGACCAGCACGCCGCGGCTCCCGAGGCCTGACCCGCGACCCGCGGGGACCCACCGGGCTTGGGGCGGGAGGCTGGGGACACCCTTCCCGGCCCGGTCGCGGGCCCGCGCGCATCCTGGCCGTCTGAGGCAGCGGCCGAATTTTTTCTCCAAGTCCCCGTGGGGAGCCGGGGACCGTCCTGCCTCGTCCCCCGGGTGCCGGGGAGCGGTCCCTCTGCCGTGACCTGTTGTTTGCAAGTCCCCGTGGGGAGTCGGAGAGCGCTCCCTGAGCGCGCGTGCGGCCCGAGAGGTCACACCTGGCCGGCCTTCGGTCCCTCGTGTGTCCCGGTCGTACGAGGGGACGGCCGAAAACGCTTCCGAGTCTCGCTCTGGAGACTCGGGCCGGCCCCTGCGTGGCACGGGTGGCGGGGAGGACGTCCCTGGCCCGGCGCTGCTCCGGCGTCTGTCCTGGGGTCGACCAGAGGGCCCTGGGTGCTCCGTGTCTGGCTGCGATGGTGGCGATTTTGGGGACAGATGCCCGTGTCGCGGGTTCCCTGGGCCGGCGGCGTGGTCGGTGACTCGACCTCCTGTCTCCTGGGGAGGTATATGTTTCACTCCGAGCCGGCATTTTGGGCCACCGGGTTATTGCTGACACGCTGTCCTCTGGCGACCTGTCGCTGGAGAGGTTGGGTCTCTTGGATGCGTCGCGGGTCTTCGGCCTCCCGGTGACCCGGCTAGCCGGCCCTGCTCGTGCTTGAGCCGCCTGCTGGGGCCCGTGTGCCCGGTCTCCCATGCATCCGAGCGTCCCAGCTCCCGGTGCCGCCTTGGGTCCCCGGGTCCCGGGTGACCCACCTGGGGGCGGCGGGGAAGGTGGCGCGGGGGGGGGCCACCGTGCGCTCCCCGCTGCGGGCACCTGGGGCGCACCTGGGGCGGCCGTGACAACCCCACTCCCGCTGGCTCCGTGCCGTGCGTGTCAGGCGTTCCTCGTCTCTGCCGGGTTGTCTGCCGCCCCTGTCCTGGAGCTGGGGATGGCCAGGCTGATCTGCTCGCTGGCCTCTGGGGAGGCTGTGGCTGGCTGGCCGACCCTGCTCCGGGGATGCTTTCCCTGATCGATGTGGTGATGTCACGCTCTCCCGGGCCGGGACCGAGCCGCGACGGGCGAGGGGCGGGCATTCGTGGTGAATGAGACCCGTTCTTCTCGTCCCGCCCGCGGGGTTTCCCCCGTCTCCCATCCCCGCCTGTGGGCGGTGCGTTGGGAGGCACTGGGGTGCGGAACCCGGCCCGACCTCGCTGTCCCGACCCCGCCGTCTGCCTCGTGGCGTCCGGCGTGGGTCGGCGGGGGTCCTCTGACGCAGCAGGCACCCCTCGCTTTCGCCTCTTGTGGTCGTCGCCTCGTGGGCCGGCCCCCTCCGCCGGCGCGGCGGGGGGTGCTGTCCCGCTGGCCCGCCGTGCTGCCCTCTCGGGTATTGCACGAGCGCTGGCTCCGCCTGGGCCTTTGCGGTGCTCCTGGAGCGCCCCGGGCTGTCTCTCAGGTGCCCGAGGCCGAGCGGTGGTGTGTCGCTCCCGCCCCCAGCGCCCCCTCCTCCGGTCGCCGCCATGGTGTCCGCGCGTGGGTCCTGAGGGAGCTCGTTGGCTGTGCGGGTCGAGGCGGTTGAGTGAGACGCGCCCCTCCCACGCGGGGAAGGGCGCCGCCTGGTCTGGCGAGCGCACGTCCCGTGCTCCCCTCTGGCGGGTGAGCGCGGGCCGTGTGAGCGGTTGCGGTGGGCTCGGGCCGGCCACGCGTGCGCCGGCCGGCCGCCGAGGGGCTACCGTTCTGCCTCCGATCGGTCGTGTGTGGGTTAACCG
>NW_026088974.1:17500-32500 GCF_024542745.1 Macaca thibetana thibetana | reverse complement strand
GCACTCCTGACCTCATGATCCACCCGCCTCGGTCTCACAAAGTGCTGGGATGACAGGCGTGAGCCACCGTGCCCAGACGCTTACTTCTTTTTTCACTTAGTTTTACATCACAAGCGTTTACTTACATACTTTCTTACTTCCTTACGTGGGACTACAGGCATGCACCACCACACCGGTTAACTTTTATAATGTTTGTCATGCTTTCCGTACGTATGTATGTATGTATGTATGTATGTATGTATGTATGTATGTGACATGGGGTTCGAGGTTCTATCACGTTGCCCAGGCTGGTCTCCAACTCCTGTTCTCAATCACTCCGCCTGCCTCGGCCACCCACACTGCTGCTATTACAGGCGTGAGCCATTGCGCCTAGCTCATTCTATATTTGCTCCTCTCTCTCTCTCTCTCTCTCTCTCTCTCTCTCTCTCTCTCTCTCTCTCTCTCTCTCTCTCTCCCCCCCCCTCTCTCCCCCCCCATCATCTTCTTAGTAGGGATGTGGTCTTGCTTTCTGGTCCACGCTCTGGGCACATACAATCTCTTTTTAAACGTCTATTATTATTACTATTACTAGTATCATTATTATTATTATTATTATTATTATTATTATTATTATAGGTATCGTCTCACATACCGAGATGATCTCAAACTTCTGGGGGAGCTCCAGCGATCATACCACATCGGCCTCCCAGACTGCTGTGATGACACACGTGGCCAAGGTACGCTCTGGTCGTATTTGTCGTGTGTTGGTTCTTTCCGTTTTTTGTGTCCCCCAGTCCGGATGCCTACTTGATAGGACGGGGAGTGCAAAAAAAAATTTCAGACGCGTCTCACCAATCTGCCTTTTCTTTCTACTGCCACAAGCCACATCGAGTGTGCTGCGCCTGATCTCCGATGCTTTTGAATACCATGGAAACCGTCGCTGTGTGTATTTTAATTTTTTTCGACGTGTATGGTCTCCATCCACCGCAAGAAGATCGATAACCCCTTTTCCACATTCTACCTCCCTTTCTACGAAGGGAGAACTGTGATTGGATTTTTCCTGCCTACACACAGGAATCAGTCTGCTGTTTTCTTTTTTAAACCCGAGGGGACTGAACCTGAGGGCCTCCAGCACGGCCACCCTCCCCGACCCCGCAACTGGTGATTGTGGTGATGGTGGTTTTTTGTCTGTGCTTCTGTTCTGTCGCTGCTGTGGTGGTGGTGGTGGTGGCGGTGGTGGTGGTGGTGGTGGTGGCGGTGGTGGCGGTGGCGGCGGTGGCGGCGGCGGCGGCGGGGGTGGGGGTGGGGGCGGGCGGCGGCGGCGGCGGCGGCGGCGGCGGCGGCGGGCGGCGGCGGCGGCGGCGGCGGTGGTGGCGGCGGCGGCGGCGGCGGTGGCGGCGGGGTAGGGGTGCTGGTGCTGGTGCTGGTGCTGGTGCTGGTGCTGGTGTTGGGGGTTGCTTTGGTATTTTACAGACTCGGGGGGGGTATGTGCTTCTTTCTTCTACATACTACTTGCTTCCAGCTCTATCCATGTTGTTGGAATAGACGTGAAATCAGTCTTTTTGGTGCCTGCACCATTAGAGACTGTTACCTTGTTAGGTGGTTTTTTTTCTGTTCCCTTTTCTCTTCTTTCATTCTCCCCCCCTCCCCCCCCCACACACACACACACACACACACACACACACACACACACACACACACACACACACACACACCCCCGCCGCCGCCGCCGCTGCCGCCTCCTCCTCCTCCTCCTCCTCCTCCTCCTCCTCCTCCTCCTCCTCTCATTTTTTTTCAGCTGGCCTCCCCTACTTATGTTGCTCAGTTGCTCATTCTGGTCTCAAACTCCTGGCCTTGAAACTTCTCCCGTCACATCCAGCGTCCGGTTGTTCAAAGGGGCATCTCTTGTAAAATGAAAAAGAGGAAACACTAAAAGCACGCAGTGAACGTTTCTCTTGCCGCCTCCCACGGTGCACCTGGGACCCAACAAGAGGGAGGGAGCCTGGGTGGGTGGGTTTTCGGTGCTAAATCCTCCTGAGGGCCTCCTTCCCTGTCCCCCTTGTCCCCGCTTCTCCCGCAGCCCGGGCTCCCACCGCAGCCACCGCACGCCGTGGGATTTCCATGGGAGAGGTACGGGAGAGGACTGACGCGGCTTCCAGATCTATATCCTGCCAGACGTCTCTGACTCAGCGTCCACCACAGGCTGCCTGCCACCTTCCAGGGAGCTCTGAGGCGGATGCCCCCCTCACGTCCTGCCACCCTCCCCAGGCTGGCCTGTGCCGGCCGACCCCAGGGGAATGGCGTTGACGCTGCTTTCGAATCCTCCTCCGAAGACTTCTACCAGATGGCCCGGGTGGGCCGGATGGGATGAGACTGGAGCACCCCGGACCGTGCTGTTCTTAGGGGGTGGGTTGACATACGGTGTGGACTGGCAGACCCAGCATTCTAAAGGGTGCCCAGGTATCAAAATGTCACATGCCATGCTCTCCTTCCTGTCAGCCTGCCTTCAGCTTCCTCCGGCCTGAAGACAACTTCCCATCAGAGCCTCTTTTCTTCCCTTTCTCCACCACAGAGATGACACGCGTGAGAGGGAGAAACAGCTCAACAGATACTGCTTATCTTCCTCTGTGCAACCCTCAGTCATCTACAGACACACAGGTGACTAGACAGGGACCCGAATCAAACACCATTTCCGGGTCCTCGTGTTGGGATTGGTCTCTCTCTCTCTCTCTCTCTCTCTCTCTCTCTCTCTCTCTCTCTCTCTCTCTCTCTCTCTCACACACACACACACACACACACACACACACACACACACCCCCACACACACTCCACATCTAGTTCACAAACCACACTAATTTACCCCCTTAATAGTATGCAGGCTGAGTAAACCACACCCCACCCGCCCTCCACCCGGCGGCCGAGGAAACCCCTTCTCTACCATTTATTAACAAGATTATCTGGGTGGGCGGGCCGGGCACGGTGGCTCATGCCTGTAATTCCAGCACATCGGGAGGCCGCAGCGGGCGGATCACTTGAGGCCAGGAGTTGGAGACCGGGCTGGCCAACATGGTGAAACCCGGTCTCTATGAAAAGTGTAACAATTAGCCAGGCCTCCTGATGGCACGGGCTTGGAATCCCGACTACTCGGGACACCGAAGGAGGCGACTTGCCTGAACCGGGGAGGCCGAGGTTGCAGTGAGCCGAGATCGTGCCGTGGCAATCCAGCCTGGGTGACAGAGCGAGACTCTGTCTCAAAATAATAATAATAAGGGAGGAGACCACTACTACTCCTGCTGCCCTCCTCCCCGCACGTCGCCTGCCTAGTTCACAAGACAAGAGGAAAGACAGAAAGCAGAAAGCTAGAAAGGAACGAAAGCAAGATAAATGGCCAGACACCCTTGGTGCCACCACACGGCCCTAGGAGATTTAAAAAAAAAAAAAAAAAGAAAGAAAGAAAGAAAAAAAAAAAAAAAAAAAAAAAAAAAAAAAAGAAAGTAATAATAATAACATCGACCCCCGACCTGAACTACTTCTGTTATCTGTGAATTCCAGACACCGTATGAAAAAAGCCTTGTAAAACTTTTTGTTCTGTTAGCTGATGCAGGTAGCCCCCAGTCACGTTTCCCACGCTTGCTCGATTTCTCACGACCCTTTCACGTGCAACCCTTGAGGTTGTAAGCCTTTAAAAAAGTCTTTTTCGGGGAGCTCGGCTCCTAAGATGCGAGTCTGCCGACGCTCCCGGCCGAATGAAAAACCTCTTCCTTCTTTAATCCGGTGTCTCAGGAGTTTTGTCTGCGGCTTGTCCTGCTACATTTCCGGGTTCCCTCACCGGGAAGCGAGCTGGTGATGCACGGAGGGTCGAGGCAGCCCCTTAGGCGGCTTATGCCTGCCCTGTAGAGCATCCCTGCGGGGGACTCTGGCCAGCTTGAGCGATGCGGATCCTCAGAGTGCTGCCGGGTAGGCATCTGCCCCGGTGCGATGCCTCGCCTCCAAAGAGCAGTGCACAGCACGCCCCCGTGGAGGATCGGCACAGTGGCTGGACACTGGGAAGGAACTGGCACTTTCAGTCCGGACATCTGAAACTTGCTGAGACTGCTCTTTGGAACTTCCCCCACTCCGTTTGAGTGGAAGCGTGGCCTGATCACCCACGGCGTGCCTCTACCGGCACTTTGGTTTTGGTTTCTGACTTGACTTGAATTCATTGGTTGATACTTTGGTTTCGGTTTCGATTTTGACTTGACTTGAATTGCTTGATAAACAGGCCTGCCTTGATTGCCACTTTGGTCTTGCTCCTGATTTTGGTTTGGCTTAAATTGCTTGACGAACAGGTGTGCCCTTAACAACACTTTGGTTTTAGCTTTGATTTTGATTTAGTGTGAATTAGGTGACTGAGTGACCTTTTACCCTTTCCTTCTCGTAGGGTGAATGTTGTTTCGTCTCGAGAGAAACATAGGTCAGACACAAAGTAAGCCCACTCCGCTAGGAGCCCTCTTAAAAACGTTTCAAAAAGAAAAATAAAAGGAAAGTCATCAAGTCGTCACAACTTACCCTACTAAAATGCATGTTACAGAACCTTACAAAAGGTTTTGCGGGAGATTATAGAGTTCAGTTAACCCCCTAGAGGTCACGAACTCTGGGTGAATTAGAATTGCCCTCTTCTGCTGTTGGATGGCCCACGGAAGGAACTACAGGCAGAGAACAATTGGCCGTGTAGTTCAGGTGGTGACGGGGTCGGAGGACAGCCTGTGTACCTAGATCAAATTCCTTTATATGGACTCATGGCGAAATAGATTATACACAAAGCCAGCGTTAATTTAGCCCTGTTTAACAACTTTGTGCAAAATAGCCAAAAGTAAAAGTAAGAGCGGCTTCGCCGGCAGACACAGAGTTTTTTTAAAAAGGGAGTCCCAGGAAACGGCAAGAGAAGCCAGTTTTTACGGGAGCCGCGAGAGATAACACAGATTCTTTCTCCATGTTTCCCAGCCTACCCCGCTTCACCGAGGCCAACCACCCCCTCAGAAATGAGATTCAGGAGCTGACACGCCCCAGGTCTCACCTCGAAGGGAAGGATCGGGGAGCCTCCAGAGGCCAAGGAAAGAAGTCGAGATAGTCAAGTGGGCCATCTCAGATCTGGTCTTACTCGAGCTCTGTAAATGCCTCTCAGGGAGATACGAGGACCTGTCTATTATAATGACCAGGCCCACATCCCGGGGGGAGGGGGGTGGGCAACAGACTTTCATCTATCAGCCCTTTTCAACCATTGAGCTACTAAACTGGGAACACCCTGAACCCACCGCCTTGCTCCCGACAGCTAGAGCCCTGTCGAGCATGACTGTGTAGAGGTGTTGGACTCCAGTGTACTCTAGCAGATCTGACCTCCGGGACCAGCCTTGGGCATCAGTACACTAGGAGCTATGCGTGGACGGGAACAGCTTCACCAACCCACGAGGGGAGAGATGTGCAGAATATGCGGTGGTAACCCTGGACGCTGTCGTTAAGCTGGGCTCATTGCTTTAATCCGGGCCTCAGAACTCGGTGAGGGTAAGACTGTAAACATTTACACTGACTCTCGGTATGCCTGTTTCACCCTCCAAGTGTATAAAGAAAAGAGCCTGTTAAACTCTAGAAAAGAGGGAAAAGAGCAAAAGAAAAAGAAAGACTAAAAGCAAGTGTAAAGATAGAGAATCAAAAGAAAACAGGAGAGACAGACAGCAGTGCGTGGGCGGGGGCAGGGCCCGTGCCGTTTCTCGGGCCCCACCAGCTGGCCGTAGGAGCGTGAGAACGCGGGGGGGGGGGGGGGGGGGGGGGCAGCATTGTGAGAGGCCGCGGACGTGGATGTAGACATGACCGAAGTCAAGTTAGGCAAGGATTCCAGAGCCGGACAAGGCTAGAGAGAGATTAATGTGCGAGATGGAAAAAAAAAAAAAGACTCTAGAAGGGTAAATGTTCAGAAGGCAATACAGGAAATGGCCAAGGCCGCAAGACAAAGAGGCCATCGGCCAAGGGCTGCTGCACCTTGGAGGAACCAGACACTCATCTGATCAGGCTGACAGGAGCTGAAGAATGTAAAGACTAAGGCAGACTAGGCACCTTCTCATGAGGCTCCCAGGAGCCCATGGTCACATTAGAAGTTACAAACAGCAAGACTCTGCCGTATCTGGATTCCAATTTCTCACTGAAGGCTCAGCCACTAGATACAGTGACAAAGGGGCGGAGTGGGGGGGGGGGGGGGGGGGGGGGGGGGGGGGAACTCCTCCTCTAAGAAACTGAAACAGGAAAAAGAGCCATACCTTGTGAAAACTTGCTTATAGACTTTACAGAACTGCCCCCTGCTGGAGGCTAGTGCTTGTTTGCACCTTTTCAGGGTAAGTTACAGTTTTCCCCACCAGGACAGAAAAAGTACAAGAAGTGACTAAAGGACTGTTAAAAGACATTATCCCCAGGTTTAAGACTACCTCTGATTTTAAAGTCAGACAATAGGCCAGCATTTGTAGCTGTAGCTGGAATAGTGCAAGATTTAACAAGACTGTTAACAATACAACAGAGGTTACACGCAGCCTATCGGCCACAAAGTTCAACAAAAGGTGGAACGCATGAACTGGACACTCGAGCGAGCAGCTACTGGCGACCAAAAAACAAAAAAAAAAAAAAAGGGTTGCCATATATAGGTATAGATAGATAGATAGATAGATAGATAGATATGTATATATATATACACACACACACACATACACACACACACACACACACACACATATAGATATAGATATAGATATAGATATATAGATATATGCCAGGAAATTCACTTAAGATAAAATCAGGTTTTTGCGTACGGTCCTCCTCCGAGTCATGTGCACCCCTACCAAACAAACTAGGTATCTGCCCTGTAAGATTGTGTTCAGTTGGCCACCCGCAAATTGTAGGTCAAATAAAAGGTGACCTCCGGAAACTAAAGAAATTAACCTTTAAAAGGCAAATGCAGCCTTTCAAAATAGCCATACGAAGTGTTCATAATTAAATAAAGAAAAATAATGCCTATAAGCCTGACACCCATTTAAATCTAGGGACTCTGTTTAAAGTAAAACCTAATTTTTCTACAACCCATATAGGATGAGCCCTATACTGTAACCTTGTCCACTCCCACTGCTGTTAAAGTTGCAGGTGTTGCGTCTTGGATCCACCACAGTCAGCTAACACCGGCAGCTCAGGACAAGTGGACCGGCTAACAGGACGCAGATCATCCAGCCCGGCTGATCCTGAGACGAGACCAAGCTGCTGCTGAGGACCACAAGCCCTGCTCTAGTCACACACCGGCAGCTGACTAGTCTGTGCACGGCCGAAGCTTGAGGACTCATCAAGCAAGTCAATGTAGTTAAAAATCTTAAGACAGATAGTTTTCCTAGAATACTAACTGTTTTCCTATTGTTCTGTCGCTGTATTCAACCTTTTTCCCGGGTAAGGACCTCTTTCGTCCTTGCTGGATATGAATATGCTATACATTGCTTTGTTGTTGTTACCCCCCCCCCCCCCCCCCCACCATGCTAGAAGAAACACCTATGTAAGGTGTCCCCACTGTACACGTACTGCTTAGGAAACCCAGACCCGTCCAGCCCAGCAACGATCGCAAGGTCTTTCAGTCATTCTTTAAACATATAAACCAGAAGTTACCAGAACCTCCTCCTTTAGCCAAAAATTTAAAAAATAAAAATAAAAAAACAGAAAAAAACCTATTTCCTCAGTAGGCTGAAAACATTGCTGGCAGCCTAGATGTTTCTTCATGTTATGTTGATAGAAGGGCTAACGTAAGAGACCAATGGCTTGGAGAAGCAGAAGGGTTAATGCCTCAAGATAACTTGACTTTAACCAACTCTTTCCCCAAACAGACGCCGCAAGTTCAAGCGTCGGGCTCGTAAAAACTTCTCTGATTAAAAAATACTGTTTTACTTGCTAAAAAAAGGTTTTAAGGCCCAGTTAAAAACTAACCTGCTTAAGACATGACAAAGTTAGTACATGTGCCTGTTCAGGTTTAACACAGGTTTGATCCTAGGTCTTCATTTAGAAAAGAGTTTCCAGCTGTAGAAAATGTAAAACCCTCACTGTAAGTGTATTACTTGTAATAGAAACTTGCTGGCCGGGCGCGGTGGCTCAAGCCTGTCATCCCAGCACTTTGGGAGGCCGAGACGGGCGGATCACGAGGTCAGGAGATCGAGACCATCCTGGCTAACACGGTGAAACCCTGTCTCTACTAAAAAATAAAAAAAAAAAAAAAAAACGGGTGAGGTGGCGGGCGCCTGTAGTCCCAGCTACTCAGGAGGCTGAGGCAGGAGAATGGCGTGAACCCGGGAGGCGGAGCTTGCAGTGAGCTGAGATCCGGCCACAGCACTCCAGCCTGGGTGACAGAGCGAGACTCGGTCTCAAAAAAAAAGAAACTTACTTGCTTGCTGCGCCCCTGTGTATTACACTTGCTCCTTCCAATGATAAAAGGTTTTGTAGCTACCATGGCTCGTCAGAAAACTTCCACACAAGTGTATTACATAAAACGCTATCACTCTGTCTCGCTAAAAGACCCAAAAAGTAAAAATGAAAGGGAACCCGCCCACTAATTAGTGGAAATTCTCAAAGTGGGGGATGAGGAAGGAGACCTCTACTGCTCCTGCTGCCCTCCTCCCCCCACCTTGCCTAGTTCACAAGACAGGAGGAAAGAGAGAAAGCAAAACGTTAGAAACAAACAAAAGTCAGATAAATAGCCCGACAACCTTGGCACCACCACCAGGCCGTAGGAGTTAAAATAAAAAAAAAAAAAAAAAAATACTAATAACATCGGCCCCTGACCTAAACTACTTGTGTTATCTGTAAATTCCTGACACTATGAAAAAAAGGGTTGTAAAACTTTTTGTTCTGTCTGTCCTTCCTTCCTTCCTTCCTTCCTTCCTTCCTTCCTTCCTTCCTTCCTTCCTTCCTTCCTTCCTTCCTTCCTTCCCCACCTCGGCCTCCCAAAGTGCTGGGATTACTGGCGTGAGGCACCATGCCTGCTTGGCCTAAAGAGACACCTATTGAAAGTAAGACATAGAGAGCTCCTTGCAGTGATCTGATTGATTGCTTGACTGATTTACAGACGGCGTCTCACTCTGTCACCCTGGCAGTGATGCCATCAAAACCAAACTCACTGCAGTGTGGACGCTCCTGGACTCAAGCGATCCTTCCACCTCAGCCTCCAGAGTGTAGTGCCTGGGACCACGGGGCACGCGCCACTGTGCCCAGATGATTTTCAATTTTTATTGTTTTATTTTTCTTTTTCCCGAGACAGAGTTTCGCTCTTGTTGCCCAGACTGGAGTGCAATGGCGCGGATCTCGGCTCACCGCAACTTCTGCCTCCCGGGTTCAAGAGATTCTCCTGAGTCTGCCTCCCGAGTAGTAGCTCGGGTTGCAGGTATGCACCACCGCGTCTGGTTGATTTTGTATTTTTACTAGAGACGGGGCTTCTCCATGTTGGTCAGGCTGGTCTCCAACTCCCGACCTCAGGTGATTCTCCCTCCCCGGCCTCCCAAAGTGCTGGGACGGCAGGCGTCAGCCGCCACGCCCGGCCTTCCTTTTCAAATGTTTTTGCACAGACAGGGTCTCATCATGTTGTTGCAACCCTTCTGCCCCGGCGTCCCAAAGTGCTCGCGTGACGGGCGTGAGCCACTGCGCCTGGACTCCGGGGAATGATTCACGACCACGACCGCTGTACTAACTATTTATTTCTTATTTATTTATTTATTTATTTATTTATTTATTTATTTATTTATTTTTTTATTATTATTATTATCTTAAAATTATTATTATTTTTTTGAGACGGAGTTTCGCTCTGGGCGAGGCGGGGCGGGGCGAGGCGAGGCGAGGCGAGGCGAGGCGTGTCGCTTTGGAAACCGCAGCACCGCCTTCTAAAGCCCCATTCGAATGCACAAAGCCCTGTTCCCTTCCCGGACTTGGAGCTGATGCCTTCCATAGCCTTGGGCTTCTCTCCATTCAGAAGCTTTTACAGGCGCAACCCCACCCAGAGGCTAGCTGCGGTTGAGGATTGGGGGTGTGCTGGGGGTGGAAAGTCGGTCCCCTATTTTTGCTAGCTCGGCCACGACATCCCCCGACCCCTATCGCTTGCTCACCCTTTCAGATCCCTTGCCTCCACCGTCTTGGAGGCTGACCTCTGACTTTAATATCTGCCTTTCTTCCTGTCTTGGGTTTGAGGACGGGGGGCAGGAATGAGGGTGTGTGTGGGGAGGGGGTGTGGGGTGTGGACGGAGGGGAGCGTCCTAAGGGTCGATTTCGTGTCATGCCTCTTTCACCGCCACCGCCGAAGATGAAAGCAACGATCATCTAAAGACCGCGTGTTCTCATCTATAACTGGGAACTAAATAATGAGAACTCGTGGGCAGAACGAGGGGGACGAGAGAGGCGGGAGCCTACTTGAGGGAGGAGGTGTGGAAGGAGAGACATCTTCAGGGAAAAGCAAAACAAAACAAAACAAAACAAAAAACCAAACCACGAAAACTGTCGGGTACTGCGCTGAGTTATCCGGGTGATGAAATCATCTGCACACTGAACCCCCCAGTCAGAAGTTTACTTGTGTAACAATCTTGCACATGTGTGCTTGAACAAGACATAAAAGTTGGGGGGGGGGGGAGAGAGAGAGAGAGAGAGAGAGAGACAGAGACAGAGAGAAGGAAACACCACCTCCTTGACCTGAGTCAGGGGGTTTCCGGTCTGGTGGCGGAACGTTCAGTGACAATGGAGGATTTTGGCCTGTTCTTTTTTTGTGCGTTTGCTATTTTTTTTTTGCTGCTGTTGTTGTTGTTGTTTTAAGACAGAGTCTCACTCAGCCACCCAGCCTGGAGTGCGGTGGTGCAATTCGGCTCACTGCAACCACCGTCTCCCAGGTTCAAGCGATTCTCCCGTCTCAGCCTCCTGAGCAGCTGGGATTACAGGCACCCACCATCATGCTCCGAAGATGTTTCTATGTTAGTAGAGACGGAGTTTCACCATGTGGGCCAGGCTGCTCTTGAACTCCTGACCTCAGGTGATCCGCCCACCTCGGCCTCCCAAAGTGCTGGGATTACATGTGTGAGCCACTGCGCCCGGTGGCGGTCCCTGTGTTTTTTTTTTTTTTTTTTTCTTTTTTTTTTTTTTTTTTTTTCTTTCTTTCTTTCTTTCTTTCTTTCTTTCTTTCTTTCTTTCTTTCTTTCTTTTTTTTTCTTTCTTTCTTTTTTGGTAGGGAGGGACTGAGTCTCTCTCAGTCTGTCACCCAGGCGGGGGTGCAGTGGCACTCCCTCGGCTCACTGCAACCTCTGCCTCCCGGATTCCAGTGATTCTTCTTCAGTGGCTGGGATTACAGGCGCACACCACCACATCCGGCTAATTTTTGTATTTTGAGTAGAGACGGGGTTTCTCCATGTCGGCCGCACTGGTCTCGAACTCCTGACCTCAAGTGATCCGTTCTCCTGGGCCTCCCAAAGTGCGAGGACGACAGGCCTGAGCCGCCGGGATTTCAGCCTTTAAAAGTGCCGGCCCTACCACCTTTCGCTGTGGACGTTACGCTCTGAATGACGTGCCATCTCTGCCATAGGTTGACTCCCTGAGTCCCCTCTGCCATTTCACTCCATCCTGGGACGCAAGAGCGAAACTCCATCCCGCCACCTCCTCGTGCAAAACAAAACAAAACGAAACAAAACGAAACAAAACAAAACAAAACAAAACAAAACAAAACAAAACAAAAAAAAAAACTCTACACATGACCTGTAAGTGTCTGTTCCTGTGAGTGATTTCTGAGATACGGCACTGTAGACTGAACGCAGTGGCTCACGTCTGTCATCCTAGTACTTTGGGAGGCTGAGGCGGGCGGATCGCCAGGTCAGGAGATCGAGACCATCCTGGCTAACATGGTGAAACCCCCTCTCTACTAAAAAAACAAACGAATTATCTGGGTGTAGTGGCCAGCGCCTGTAGTCCCAGCTACTCGGGAGGTTGAGGTCGGAGAATGGTGTGAACCCAGGAGGCGGAGGTTGCAGGGAGCTGCGATCGCGCCACTGCACTCCAGCCTGGGTGACAGAGCAAGACTCCGTCTCAAAAAAATAAAAAAAATAAAAAAATAAAAAAAGAAAAAAGAAAGAAAGAAAGAAAGAAAGAAAGAAAGAGAGAGAGAGAGAGAGAGAGAGAAGAAAGAAAGAAAGAAAGAAAGAAAGAAAGAAAGAAAGAAAGAAAGAAAAAGAAATGAAAGAAATGGCACTGTATCGCTATTGGGCTAGGACCCTCTCTCTTTCTGTCTGTTCCTCTCTGTCTCTCTCTGTCCGTTTCTGTCTTTCCTGTCTCTCTCACTGTGTCTGTCTTCTGTCTTACTCTCTTTCTTTGCCTGTCTGTCTGTCTGCCCCTCTCTCTCTCTCTCTGTCTGTCTCTCTCTCTCTCTCTCTCTCTGTCTCTCTCTGTCTCTCTCTCTGTCTGCTGTCTCTCTCTCTTTCTCTCTGTCTCTCTGTCTGTCTGTGTCTCTCTCTCTCTCTCTCTCTCTCTCTCTCTCTCTCTCTCTACCTGTGTCTCTCACTCACTGTGTCTGTCTTCTGTCTTACTCTCTTTTTTGCCTGTCTGTCTGTCTCTGTCTGTCTCTCTCCCTCTCTCCCCCTCCCTGTCTAGTCTGTTTCTCTCTCTCTCTCTCTCTCTCTCTCTCTCTCGCTCTCGCTCTCGCTCTCTCGCTCTCTCGCTCTTTCTGTCTCTCTCTCTCTGTCTCTGTCTGTCGATCTCTCTTTTTCTACGTCTGTCTCTTTTTCTGTCAGATTCCCCCGTCCCAGAGAGGGCCCTGCCCCTTCCACGAAAGTGAGAAGTGCGTGCTTAGAGAGGCCGAGAGGAATCTACACAGACGGGCCTTGCCGGGCTTCCCCACTGGGTGCATGATTTCGGGAGATGGAGGCCGGGTCCCCACTTGGATGGAAGGGCCATTTGCAGACCTTTCTCTCTGTCACCTGTGATGTCCAAACTTCTCGTATTTCCCTGATAAGCTCCTCGACTTTAAAATAAACGGCTAAGGCCGGGCACGGTGGCTCATGCCCGTCATCCCAGCATTTTGGAAGGCCGAGGCGGGTGGATCACCTGAGGTCGGGAGTTCGAGGCCAGCCTGACCCACATGAAGAAACCCCGTCTCTACTAAAAATACAAAATTAGCCGGGCATGGGGGCGCAGGCCTGTAATCCCAGCTACTCGGGAGGCAGATGCAGGAGAATCGCTGGAACCTGGCAAGCGGAGGTTGCAGTGAGCCGAGATCGCGCCATTGCACTCCAGCCTGGGCAGCAAGAGCGAAACTCCGTCCCACCGCGCGCGCACACGCACGCGCGCGCACGCACGCACACACACACACACACACACACACACACACACACACACACACACACACACACACACACACACACACGAAAAAAAGGGGAAAAAAATAGAAAAAGGAAAATTCTTCACACGTGACCCATAAGTGTGTGTTCCCACGAGTGATTTCCAAGCAATGGCACCGTAGGGGCTGAACGCGGTGGCTCACGTCTGTCACCCCAGCACGTTGGGAAGCCGAGGCGGGCGGATCAGGAGGTCAGGAGTTCAAGACCAGCCTGGCCCACGTGGTGAAACCCCGTCTCTACTAAAACGACAAAACTGAGTCGGGTGCGGTGGGGCAGACCCCTGTGATCCCAGCTACTCGGGAGTCGGAGGCGGGAGAATCGCTTGAACCTGGGAGGCGGGGGTTGCCGTGAGCCGAGATCGTGCCACAGCGCTACAGCTTGGGCTGTAGAGTGAGTGAGACTCTGTCTCAAAATTAAATAAATAAATAAATAAATAGCAAGCGAGAAAGAGAAAATGAAAGAAATGGCACTGTATCACTACTCGGCTAGGACGGCGGTGATGTTCTTGTGGGGAGACACCGCGTGGGGCGATGTGTAGTGTGCGGACTCCGATCTTCGTGGTGGGATGTGGATGCTCCGCGATTCACCGTACTGACTAGATTCATGACTGATTCACGACAGGGTGGACTTTGGGGAACACGGTTGAGAAATGGGTACTTCGGGAGCAAAATCTTGCCCCGGAACAGGAAGGGAGTGTGATGTGCACTGCTTTCCCCGTGAAATCCACGCCGTGTCCGGGAGCGTGGATGTCATGCACTAACACTCGTTCAGGTATTGCCTCTCTGAGGTCGTGGGTCTGGAGTCCACTCTGACACGCTAATGACCGCACTTGTGTCTTTGGTAGCTCCCACCTCCACCCCTGGCGTCCTCCACGCGCCCCGCACCCCTGGTCCTCTCTTCTCTCTGGGGGAATGGAAGTGCCAGGTGATCCCAGGGGCAGAAACTTTGGCTGTGCCCCTGGGGGTTCTGCTCGACCAGTCGCGGGCATCGCGTGGGAGGACTCCCTGGGCCCGGAAATGGCCTGGTCTGAGAGGGATCCGGGAGACGCCGGCGACGCGGTGTGCCTCCGCCGCATCCCCCTCCCCAACCTCCACCCCGACCCAGAGCGATCCATCCTTCACTTCTTTTCCGTGATGACTGACACTTGCAGGCATCGGTTGTCTTCGGGCATCACCTAGCGGCCACTGTTACTGAAAGTCGAGGTGGCACGGAGGGAGGTCTCGCCGAAACTTCACCGAGCCTGGGGCAACCGGTTTCTCGCCCTCCCTTCTGGAGGCCCCTCCCTCTCTCCCTCGTTGCCTAGGTAACCTCCGCCCTGGCGGGGGGCCCTATTGTTCTTTTATCGGCGCTTTAGTTTTCTTTGTGTGTTGGTTTCTTTAATGCGCATAGACTCTTCTACTTGGGCTGTATGAGGGGTCAGTTTAATTTTCAAGTGCCCCCCCCCCCCCCCCCCCACCCCGCCGCGGCTCCCCCCCCCCCCCCCGTCCCTGTACCAGAATTTAGTGAGTCAGTGAGGTGGGTTCCCCTCAACCTCCCCACCCCCCGCCTCCCAACATCCTGCTTGGAAACGTTCCGGAGCCAGCCGGGTGTGCCTCCGTCTTCTCTCCCCTTCCCC
>NW_026088974.1:10000-12500 GCF_024542745.1 Macaca thibetana thibetana | reverse complement strand
TCTGTCTATCACAGGACCGTACACGTAAGGAGTAGAAAAACCGCAATGTTCAAAATCAGTAATTTTGTGATCCAGAAATACGCGGATTCACCCAAAACACGGAAACTTTTACAAATTGTCTTAGTTAGTCCTGGTGTCTGTGTCAGTGATTCTTTTAGGTTTGGACCTTGACCGAGAGAATTTCCAGTCGGTCTCTCGTCTCTCGTCTTCGGACAGAAGTTCCAGATGATCCGATGGCTGGGGTCTTAGGCTGTGTGCCCCCAGGGGCCCTGGTCGATTAGTTGTGGGGATCGCCTGGAAGGGCGCGGTGACCCACTGTGCTGTGGGGGCCTCCATCCTTCCCCCTCCCGCCTCACCCTCCAGGCGATCCCAATTCATTCCGGGCTGACAGTCTCATTGGCAGACGTCGGGCATCACCTAGCGGCCACTGTTACTCTGAAAATGGAGGCCTCAACAGAGGAAGGAAGCTCAGGCCGCCTGCGCACAGCCTGGGGCAACTGTGTCTTCTCCACCGCCCCCGCCCCCACCTCCAAGCTCCCCCCTTCCTTGTTGCCTAGGAAATCGCCACTTTGACGACTGGGCCTGAGTGACCTTTGATCAGGCAGCATCAATCAATCAATCAATCAATCAATCTAAATACAATACAATACGATACAATACAATTGTACGGGCGCGGTGGCTCACGCCTGTCATCCCAGCACTTTGGGAGGCCGAGGCTGGCAGATCACCTGAGGTCGGCAGTTCGAGACCAGACTGACCCACATGGAGAAACCCCGTCTCTACTGAAAATACAAAATTAGCCGGGCGTGGTGGCACATGCCTGTAATCCCAGCTACTCGGGAAGGGAAACGGAGGCAGGAGAATTGCTTGAACCTGGGAGGCGGAGGTCGCAGTGAGGCGAGATGGCGCCATTGCGCTCCAGTCTGAGCAACAAGAGCGAAAGTGCGTCTCCAAAAAAAAAAAAAAAAAAAAAAAAAAAAGAAAACAAACCAAAAAGCAAGCAAGCAAGCAAGCAAGCAAGCAAACAAACAAACAAACAAAAAAAACACCATTCTCTGTGAAACTGCTTTGTCGTGTGTGTATTCGTCTCGCAGAGTTAAACCTTTCTTTTTACCCAGCAGGTTGGAAGGGTTTTTTTGTAGAATCTGTCTGTGTACATTTCGGAGACCCTTGTGTCGTATGGTGAAAAAATCTTATGTTTTCAGATAAAAACGAGAGAGAAGGTCTTCATGAAACAGCTTTGTGACGTGTGGATTCATCATACCGAGTTAAAACTGCCTTTGGATTCAGCAGTTTGGAAGCAGAATGGACATTTGGGAGCCCATTGGGGCCTGTTGTGAAAAACCGAGTATCCCCACCAGAGAAATAAAAAGAAGCTCTCTATGATACTGCTTTGTGATGTGTGGATTCATGGCACCGAATTACAACTAATTTTTGATTGAGGAGGTTTGAAGCACTCTTTCTGTAGAATCCGCGAGTATACCTTTGGGAGCCCACTGAGGCCTAGTGTGAAAAACCGAATATCCCCAAATAAAAACTAGAAAGAAGCTGTCTCTGAAACTGCTTTGTCGTGTGTGGATTCATCTCACAGAGCGAAACCTTTCTTTTGATAGACCAGGTTGGAAGCGGCCCTTTTGTAGAATCTGCAAAAGGACATTTGGGAGCTATTCGAGGCCTAGGGTGAAAACCAGGAAACTGTAGATAAAAACTAACAAGAAGCTATCTGTAAAACTGCTTTTTAGCGATGTGTAGATTCCTCTTACTGAGTTAAACCTTTCTGTTGATTCAGCAGATTGGAAGCATTTTGTTGTTGTTGTTGTTGTTGTTGTTGTTGTTGTAGTATTTTTTTCTTAATATTTTTATTTTTTTAAGACAGACTCTCACTCTGTCCCCCAGGCTGGAGTGCAGTGACACCATCTCGGCTCACTGCAACCTCTGCCTTCCAGTTGAAGGGATTCTCCTGCCTCAGCCTCCCAAGTAGTTGGGATTACAGGCACCCGCTACCAAGCCCGGCCAATTTTTTGTGTTCTTGGTAGAGATGGGGTTTCACCGTTTTGGCCAGGCTGGTCTCGAACTCCTGACCTCAGGTGATCCACCCGCCTCTGCCTCCCAAAATGCTGGGATGACAGGCGTGAGCCGCTGCACGCGGCCGATTGGAAGCAGTTCTTTGCAGAATCTTCGAAGGGACATTTGGGAGCCCTTTGTGGCTCCTGGTGAAAGTGAACATCCCCAGAGGGAAAAAAACTGCTGCTGGTGAAACTGCTTTTTGACGTGTGGATTCACCTCGAACGGATAATTCTTTTGAACCGGGAGGTTGGAAACACGCTTTCCGTAGAATCTGTGAGGGGACATTTGGAAACCCATTGAGGCCTACGTTGGAAAGCAGACTATCCACAGATTAAAACCAGAGAGAGGCTGTCTGTCACATTGATTTGTGATGCGTAGATTGATCTCTTAGCGATACACCATTCTTTGGATTCATCAGGTTAGAAACACTTTT
>NW_026088974.1:0-7500 GCF_024542745.1 Macaca thibetana thibetana | reverse complement strand
GGGGTTGGGGTACAGGGGCTGCGTTTTCGGCCTCGGGATAGCGTCTCTCGACTCACGGTTTCGGTTTTGCGGTCCGCGGGCCGGCCTGCCATCCGGATCTGTCTCGGTGACGTTCGCGACGGTTGTCGGACTCCATCTGGCGGCCGCTTTTATATCGTTCCCTTGGCTTCCGGAGCTGCGGTGGCAGCTGCCGAGGGAGGGGACCGTCCCCGCTGTGAGCTAGGCAGAGCTCCGGAAAGACCGCGGTCGTCAGCCGGGCTGTCCCGGTCGCGCCAGAGCTCTGGCTCGGCGTCGTTGTGAGTCAGAGCTCAGGCGTGCAGGCTTATGTGGGGAGAGGTTGTCGCTGCGCTTTCGGGCCAGAGCCGGGTGTGGGGCTGCCGGGGTTGGTCGACCAGCACGCCGCGGCTCCCGAGGCCTGACCCGCGACCCGCGGGGACCCACCGGGCTTGGGGCGGGAGGCTGGGGACACCCTTCCCGGCCCGGTCGCGGGCCCGCGCGCATCCTGGCCGTCTGAGGCAGCGGCCGAATTTTTTTTTTTTCTCCAAGTCCCCGTGGGGAGCCGGGGACCGTCCTGCCTCGTCCCCCGGGTGCCGGGGAGCGGTCCCTCTGCCGTGACCTGTTGTTTGCAAGTCCCCGTGGGGAGTCGGAGAGCGCTCCCTGAGCGCGCGTGCGGCCCGAGAGGTCACACCTGGCCGGCCTTCGGTCCCTCGTGTGTCCCGGTCGTGTCGAGGGGTACGGGGTACGGGGGAAACGCTTCCGAGTCTCGCTCTGGAGACTCTCGGGCTCTGGAGACCGGGCCGGCCCCTGCGTGGCACGGGTGGCGGGGAGGACGTCCCTGGCCCGGCGCTGCTCCGGCGTCTGTCCTGGGGTCGACCAGAGGGCCCTGGGTGCTCCGTGTCTGGCTGCGATGGTGGCGATTTTGGGGACAGATGCCCGTGTCGCGGGTTCCCTGGGCCGGCGGCGTGGTCGGTGACTCGACCTCCTGTCTCCTGGGGAGGTATATGTTTCACTCCGAGCCGGCATTTTGGGCCACCGGGTTATTGCTGACACGCTGTCCTCTGGCGACCTGTCGCTGGAGAGGTTGGGTCTCTTGGATGCGTCGCGGGTCTTCGGCCTCCCGGTGACCCGGCTAGCCGGCCCTGCTCGTGCTTGAGCCGCCTGCTGGGGCCCGTGTGCCCGGTCTCCCATGCATCCGAGCGTCCCAGCTCCCGGTGCCGCCTTGGGTCCGGGTCTCTGACCCACCTGGGGGCGGCGGGGAAGGTGGCGCGGGCTTACCCTGCCACCGTGCGCTCCCCGCTGCGGGCACCTGGGGCGGCCGTGACAACCCCACTCCCGCTGGCTCCGTGCCGTGCGTGTCAGGCGTTCCTCGTCTCTGCCGGGTTGTCTGCCGCCCCTGTCCTGGAGCTGGGGATGGCCAGGCTGATCTGCTCGCTGGCCTCTGGGGAGGCTGTGGCTGGCTGGCCGACCCTGCTCCGGGGATGCTTTCCCTGATCGATGTGGTGATGTCACGCTCTCCCGGGCCGGGACCGAGCCGCGACGGGCGAGGGGGGGGGGCATTCGTGGTGAATGAGAGACGTTCTTCTCGTCCCGCCCGCCCGCGGGGTTTCCCCCGTCTCCCATCCCCGCCTGTGGGCGGTGCGTTGGGAGGCACTGGGGTGCGGAACCCGGCCCGACCTCGCTGTCCCGACCCCGCCGTCTGCCTCGTGGCGTCCGGCGTGGGTCGGCGGGGGTCCTCTGACGCAGCAGGCACCCCTCGCTTTCGCCTCTTGTGGTCGTCGCCTCGTGGGCCGGCCCCCTCCGCGGCGGTGGGGGTGCTGTCCCGCTGGCCCGCCGTGCTGCCCTCTCGGGTATTGCACGAGCGCTGGCTCCGCCTGGGCCTTTGCGGTGCTCCTGGAGCGCCCCGGGCTGTCTCTCAGGTGCCCGAGGCCGAGCGGTGGTGTGTCGCTCCCTCCTCCCCCCCCGCGCCCCCCCCCCCCCCCCCCCCCCCGTCCCCCCCCCCCCGCCCCCCCCCTCTCGCCGCCATGGTGTCCGCGCGTGGGTCCTGAGGGAGCTCGTTGGCTGTGCGGGTCGAGGCGGTTGAGTGAGACGCGCCCCTCCCACGCGGGGAAGGGCGCCGCCTGGTCTGGCGAGCGCACGTCCCGTGCTCCCCTCTGGCGGGTGAGCGCGGGCCGTGTGAGCGGTTGCGGTGGGCTCGGGCCGGCCAGGCGCGCGGCGCCGGCCGGCCGCCGAGGGGCTACCGTTCTGCCTCCGATCGGTCGTGTGTGGGTTAACCGGAGGCGCCTTGCCTCACAGAAAGGAGGTGGGTGGACGGCGGGGGGCCTTGGGGGGGGGGCTGTGCGCACGCGCGCCGGCCGGGCCCCTGCCCTGACCGCAAACGCTCAAGGTTGCCGCAGGTTTCTTCTCGCGCCGCAGGCCCCCTCCCTTCCCCAGGCGTCCCTGAGCGCCTCTGCGGGCCCGGCGAGGGGCGACTGGCGGGTGGGGAGCGTGACCCACCCTCGGTGAGAAAGCCTTCTCTAGCGATCCGAGAGGTGTGCCTTGGGGTACCGGATCCCCCGGCCCGCCGCCTCTCTCTGTGTTGTGGTAGCGCTGCCGTAGCGACTCGCCTGCAGAGAACCCTCCTCCTCCGCTGCCCCCGCCTCGATGGGATGAGGTGGGGGGACAGTGAGGGTTCCGCCGGACCCCGCGGTGGGGGCCGAGCGCGCGGCTCGTCGTCTACTGTGGCCCGCGCCTCCCCCTTCCGAGTTGGGGGAGGATCCCGCTGGGCCGGGCCCGACGTCCTAGCGGATGGGAAGGCTGCTGCGAGCGGCGGGCGCGCGTGGGCGTCCGCTGCGCGCGCTCTCCGCTGCGCCGCTCTCCGCCCGCTCCCCCGCTCCGCCGCGCCGCGCCGCTGCCGAGCCCGCGCCGCGCCGCTGCCGATGACCGCGTTCGCGTGGCGCGGGGTGTGGGGCCGCCTGGTCCTTGGGGAGCGAGCCGTCCCCACGGGGCGGCGCGCCGGTCTCCCGGAGCGGGACCGGGTCCGGGACGGACGAGAAACGGGCGACATGTGGCCCCTGGTGTTGGGCTTGTGGCTGAGGTTGCTTCGGGGCCCCCGGTGGCCGGACCCGGGGCTCGTGAGGGGGTTGCTCGGTGGGCTGCCCAGGGGCCGTTCGGCGTCCCAGGCGGGGCGCCGCGGGACCGCCCTCGTGTCTGTGGCGGTGGGATCCCGTGGCCGTGTTTTCCTGGTGGCCCGGCCGTGCCTGAGGGTTGCTTGCCCGAGTTAGCCCCCTGCGGGTTCCCCGTGCCCTTGTCTCCGTGGCCCCCTGGCTCCTTGCCTGCCTTGTGCTCCTTTTCCCTGTCCGCTGCCTGCCGATCCTCTCTTCCCCGAGCGGCTCACCGGCTTTTATGCTGTTGGCCGCCCCGTCTGGGCCCGAACCCGGCTCCGCCTTCTGGGGGCGTCGCCGCCGCCGGCCACGCTGGTTGGCCCGGTGTCCGCGTACCTCCACGGCGCGCGCCTTCGGGGGTCGGGTGGCGGCCCGGTGGGCGCCCGGGGGTTTGGGTCGGCCTTGCGGTGCGGTGGGGGGGGAGCGGGCTCCGGGGGCTCTGGCCGCGTGCGACTGGGCGTGGCGGTGGGGGGGGGGAGCCGCAGGGATCGCTGAAGGCCTGGTCGGCCGGCTCCAGGTGCCACGCGGGGCCGCCTTCGTCGCTCGGAGGCTGCTGGCGGTGAGACCCCCGCCGGCCCGGGGCCCTCGGCCCCGGTCCCGGTCCCCCGTCTCGGGCGGGGCGGGCGCGCCGGCCGCGCTTCGGTCGCCTTCCTCTTTGGCCGTCGAGTGGCGTGCCCACCCCGCGCCCGCGCCCGGGCGGGGCCCGGTGCCGTTCGTTGGCCTCGGCGGCCCCGGGCCCGCGGCCGCGAGAGCCGGAGAACTCGGGAAGGGGGCGAGAGAGAGAGAGACAGCGGGGACCCGGGACCGCGCGCGCGTGTGTGTGTGTGTGTGTGCGCGCGCGGGGAGGGGGTGGGGTCCCCCGGCCGCGGCCTCGACGTGTGTGTCGGCGGGCGCGGGGGGGAGGGCGGTTCCCGGCGTCGCGGCGGGGGTCTCGGTGCCCTCCCCGCCGCCGGGGCCCGTCGTCGTTCCCGTCCCGCCGGCTGCCGTCGGGGCCGGCCGGGTTACCGCCCGCCTCCGCCGCGCCGCGCCGCGCCGCGCCGCCGGGCCCGGCCCGCTGGCTCTCCGCCGGCCTTCCCGCTAGGGCGTCTCGAGAGTCGTGGGGCCGGACGCTGGTCCCGGTCCCCCCCTCCTCGTCCGCCCCCTCGCCGTCCAGGTACCTAGCGCGTTCCGGCGCGGAGGTTTAAAGACCCCTTGGGGGGTGTCGCCCGTCCGCCCGTGGGTCGGGGGCCGGCGGGCGCGCCGGCGGGGGAGTTCCGTCGGGAGGGGCCCGGACCCCTCCCGTCGCCTCGCCCCGCACGGGCTCCGCCCCCTGGCGGGGGCCGCGCCGCGCGCGCGTCGCCGCCGACGCGCGCCGCGGCGGCCGTCGGGTGGGGGCTTTACCCGGCGGCCGTCGTCGTGCCGTCGTCCGCGTGCCGCGCGCGTGTCGTGTGCGTGCCCCGCGCCGTGTGGGGGCGGGAACCCCCGGGCGCCTGTGGGGTGTCCGCGCTCGCCCCGTCGTGGGCGGCGCGCGGGGTCTCCCCGTGGAAGTGAAACCTTTCCGACCCCTCTCCGGAGTCTGGTCCCGTTACTTGTCTCGCTGGCCGGCCTGAGGCAACCCCCGCTGGGGGCGTGCCGTGCCAGGAGGGCCTCCCGGTGTCGGGAGCGCCCTCGCCACATCGACCTCGTACGACTCTTAGCGGTGGATCACTCGGCTCGTGCGTCGATGAAGAACGCAGCTAGCTGCGAGAATTAATGTGAATTGCAGGACACATTGATCATCGACACTTCGAACGCACTTGCGGCCCCGGGTTCCTCCCGGGGCTACGCCTGTCTGAGCGTCGCTTGCCGATCAATCGCCCCCGGGGGTGCCTCCGGGCTCCTCGGGGTGCGCGGCTGGGGGTTGCCTCGCAGGGCCCGCCGGGGCCCTCCGTCCCCCCAAGCGCAGACCCGGCGACGTCCGCCCTCCCCTTCCGCCGCGCCCGCACCTCTCCCCCTGCCCCCGCGGTCACGCGTTGGGTGGTGGGGGGGAAGGGGGGGCCCGGCTGGGAGACCGGAGAAAGGGAGGGCGGCGCCGCCGCCCGCGAAGAGGGAGAGGGAAGAGAGAGCCGGCTCGGGCCGAGTTCCCGCGGCCGCGGCCGCGGCCGCCGCCGCCGCGGCCCGGGTTCCTCCCTCGGGGGGCTCCCTCGCGCCGCACGCGGCTCGGGGTGCGGGGTTCGTTGGCCCGGGCCGGGTGGAAGGTCCCGTGCCGCCGTCGTCGCGCGTCGGCGGCGGCGGCGGTGGGGGCGTGTGTCGTGGGGGTGGGGGGGGAAGGAAGGGCGAGGTCGGAGGGGTTGCGCGGGGAGAGGTCGGGGGAGCGCGTCCCGGTCGCCGCGGTTCGCCGCCCGCCCCTGGTGGCGGCCCGGCGTCCGGCCGACCGCCGCTCCCGCGCCCCCTCCTCCCCGCCGCCGCCGCTCCGCACCGCCACCGTCCTCCCGTCCTCCCCGCCCGCCCGGCTCGCTCCGCGCGTCAGGGGCCGGAAGCCCGCCCCGCGGCCCGCCCGGCCGCGCTCGTGGCCGCGTTCCCGGGGTTTGCGTGCCCCCGGCGGTGACCCGCGGGACGCCGCGGCGTCGTCCGCCGTCGCGCGCCCGCCTCCGGTCCGCGGCCGCGTGGTGCCGCGCCGGGGCCCCGTCCCGAGCTTCCGCGTCGGGGCGGGTCGGGCGCCGCCGCCCGCTGTCCGCCGCCCGCCGCCGCCGCCTCCTCGGGCTCGTCCCCCACCTCCACGGGGGGGGGGGGCGGGTCGGGGGGTCGGTGGGCGGGGGGCGTGGCGGTGGTGCGCGGCGCCCGTCCCGTCCCCGGTCCGTGCCCCTCCCTCCCGTCGTCCCCGGCGGGGCGGCGGGGGGCGCCGTCGGCCGCGGCTCTCTCTCTCTCGTCTTCTCCCCTCGCCGGGCCCGTCTCCCGACGGAGCGTCCGGGCGCGGCGGGAGGGCGGGCCGGCGCGGCGTTCCGTCCGCCGGCCCGCCCACCCCCCGCCCGCGCGCCTCCCGCCCTCCGAGACGCGACCTCAGATCAGACGTGGCGACCCGCTGAATTTAAGCATATTAGTCAGCGGAGGAAAAGAAACTAACCAGGATTCCCTCAGTAACGGCGAGTGAACAGGGAAGAGCCCAGCGCCGAATCCCCGCCCCGCGGTGGGGCGCGGGAAATGTGGCGTACGGAAGACCCACTCCCCGGCGCCGCTCGTGGGGGGCCCAAGTCCTTCTGATCGAGGCCCAGCCCGTGGACGGTGTGAGGCCGGTAGCGGCCCCCGGCGCGCCGGGCCCGGGTCTTCCCGGAGTCGGGTTGCTTGGGAATGCAGCCCAAAGCGGGTGGTAAACTCCATCTAAGGCTAAATACCGGCACGAGACCGATAGTCAACAAGTACCGTAAGGGAAAGTTGAAAAGAACTTTGAAGAGAGAGTTCAAGAGGGCGTGAAACCGTTAAGAGGTAAACGGGTGGGGTCCGCGCAGTCCGCCCGGAGGATTCAACCCGGCGGCGGGTCCGGCCGTGTCGGCGGCCCGGCGGATCTTTCCCGCCCCCCGTTCCTCCCGACCCCTCCACCCGCCCTCCCTCCCCCGCCGCCCCTCCTCCTCCTCCCCGGAGGGGGCGGGCTCCGGCGGGTGCGGGGGTGGGCGGGCGGGGCCGGGGGTGGGGTCGGCGGGGGACCGTCCCCCGACCGGCGACCGGCCGCCGCCGGGCGCATTTCCACCGCGGCGGTGCGCCGCGACCGGCTCCGGGACGGCTGGGAAGGCCCGGCGGGGAAGGTGGCTCGGGGGGCCCCGTCCCGCCCCGTCTTCCCCCCGCCCGCGTCCTCCCCCGGGAGGGCGCGGGTCGGGGTGGCGGCGGCGGTGGCGGCGGGACCACCCTCCCGCCCAGGCGGAACGATACGGCAGCGCCGCGCGTTCGGAGCCTCGTGTTGGCGCTCGGATAGCGGTTTTCGTCCCCCGCCTGTCCACCGCCGGCGGGGCCGCCTCGCCCCGCGCGGGGCGTGCCCCTCGCCTGCGCGCCGGGACCGGGCCGCGGGGGGCCGTGCTGCGGAGTTTTTTTTTGCCCTTTTCGTTCCTGGGGGGAAACGGGTGGTGCGGCCGGAAATAGGCGGCGCCCCTCGCCCCTTCACGCAACGGCACGTTCTGTGGGGAACCTGGGCGACTAAACCATTCGTAGGGACGACCTGCTTCTGGGTCGGTCGGGGTTTAGTTCCGCGTAGCAGAGCGCTCCCTCGCCTGCGTATCTATTGAAAGTCAGCCCCTCTCGACACAAGGGGTTTGTGTCCGCTGCGTTTTCTCGCGTTTGCCCGCAGCTCATTGTGTCGCTGCGCGCGCGGTGGCCCGGCGGGGCGTTTGCCGCGTCCCGGCGCCGTCCGTCC
>NW_026088973.1:0-25000 GCF_024542745.1 Macaca thibetana thibetana | reverse complement strand
CAAAAACCAGTTTCACAGAAAGCTTCTTTGCAGTATTTATCTGAAGATATTTCCTTTTTCACCAGAGTCCTGAATGTAATCCCGAATGTCCCTTCGCAGATCCATTCATGACAGAGTTTTCAAGCTGTGTAACGTAAAGAAAGCTTTATCCATGTGAGGTGAATACACATATCAAAGAGCAGTTTCACAGAAATCTTCTTCCCAGTTTTTGTCTGAGGCTATTCTCTTTTCACCATAGGCATCTATATGCCCCCAAATATCCCTAGATACCTTTTTCTCCTAAAGGGTTTCCTCCATGTTGTATGAAAAGAGAGGTTTTACACTGTGAGTGGAATGCACACATCACAAAAAACAATTCCTTGGAAACCTTCTCTCCACTTTCTATCTGAACATATTTCCTTTTTCACCATAAGCCTCAAAGTGCTCCAGAATATCCCTTCACACGTTAAACATAAACAGTGTTAGAAAAATGCTCAATGAAAAGAGAAGCTTAACTGAACGAGAGGAATTCACATGACACATAGCAGTTTCACAGAAAGTTTCCTTCTGGTTTTTATTTGAGGATATTTCTTTCTGCATATTCTGTAGAGTGTTCCCAAATTTCCTTCCACAAATTCCACAGAAAGAGTGATGTCAAACTGCTCAATCCAAAGAACGGTTTAATTCTATGAGATGAATACACACATCACAAAGCAGTTGCTCAGAAGGCTTCTCTCCAGTTTTCATCTGAAGACAGTTCCTAGCTCACCACAGACCTCTGGTGGCCACTTAATATCCCTTCACAGATTCTTCAAAGACAGAGTTTCCAAACTGGGCAATGTAGAGTAAGCTTTACCTCTTTGAAATGAATGCACATATCTGAGAGCAGTTTCCTGGAATGCTTCTTTCTAGGTTTTATTTGAGAATATTTCCCTTTTTGCCATAGTCTTCAATGCGCTCCAAAACATCACTTTTCGGTTTTACAGAAATGATGTTCAAACACTGCCTTATGAGAAAAGAGGTACAGTTCCCTGTGTGGAATGCAGACATCACAAAGCAGTTTCTCAGAAAGCTTCTATCCAGTTTTTATCTGAAGATATTTCCTTTTTCACTGTAGGCTGAATGTGCTCCTGAATGTCCCTTCGCGGATCCGTCCATGATGGAGTTTCCAAACAGCGTCATATAAAGAAAGTTTTATCTATGTGAGATGAATAAACATATCAAACAGAAAGCAGTTTCACAGAATATTTCTTTCCAGCTTTTGTCTGAGGACATTTCGTTTTTCACCATAGCCATCCATATACTCTCGAATGTCCCTGGATACCTTTTTTTTCCAAAAGGGATTCCCCAATCTTCTATGAGAAGATAGGTAAAGCTCTGTGAGTGAAATGTACATGTCACAAAGTAGCTCCTTGGAACGTTTCTCTCCAGTTTCTATCTGAAGATATTTCCTTTTTCACCATAAGCCTCAAAGTGCCCCCGAAATTCCCTTCACAGACTAAACAAAAACAGTGTTAGAATACTGTTTAATGAAATGAGAAGCTGAACTGAGAGAGTGGAATTCACACGACACAGAGTAGTTTCACAGAAAATTTCCTTCTGATTTTTATCTGAGGGTATTTTTTTTTTCAGCATATTCTAAGGAGCGTTCCTAAATGTCCTTTCTCAGGTTCCACAGAAACAGTGATTTCAAACTGCTCAATCCAAAGAATGATTTAACTCTATGAGATGAATATACACATCCCAAAGCAGTGGCTCAGAAAGCTTCTCTTCAGTTTTCAATGGAAGACATTTCCTTGCTCAACATAGGCCCTGGGGCACCACTTAATATCCCTTGGCAGATTCCTCAAATACAGTTTCCAAACTGGGCAATGTACAGTAAGTTTTAACTCCGTGAGATGAATGCACATATCAGAGAGTAATTTCTTGGAAAGCTTCTTTCTGGGTTTTATTCGAGGATATTTCACTTTCCGCCATAGTCTTCAATGCACTCTGAAATACCACTTTCTGGGTTAGAAATAGAAAAAGGTTCAATAGGAAAAGAAGGAATCCTCCCTAATTCATTTTATGAGGCCAACATCATCCTGATACCAAAGCCTGGCAGAGACAAAACAAAAACAAAAAAAAAAGAGAGAGAATTTTAGACCAATATCACTGATATTTCCTTTTTCACCATAAGCCTCAAAGTGCTCCCAAATATCCCTTCACAGAATAAACAAACAAAGTGTTAGAATACTGCTCAGTGAAAAGAAAAGCTAAACTGTGTGAGTGCAATTCACGCGACCCAGGGCAGTTTCACAGAAAGTTTCCTTCTGGTTTCTATCTGAGGTTATTCTTTTTCAGGATATTCCAGAAACTGTTCCCAAACGTCCTTTCTCAGATTTCACAGAAACAGTGATTTCTAACTGCTGAATCCAAAGATTGATTTAGCTCTATGAGATGAATACAAACATCACAAAAGAGTTGCTCAGAAGGCTTCTCTCCAATTTTCAACGGAAGACATTTCCTTGCTCGCCACACGCCTTGGGTTGCCACTAAATATCTCTTCTCAGAATTCTCAAAGACAAACTATCCAAACTGGGAAATGTAATGTAAACTTTAACTCAGTGAAATGAATGGACATGTTAGAGAACTGTTTTTTGGAATGCTTCTTTCCGTGTTTTATTTGACAACATTTCACTTTTCACCGTAGTCTTCAATGTGCTCTGAATATCACTTTTTTAGTTTGACAGGAACAGTGTTCAAACAGTGCGATATGAGAAGAAAGGTATAATTCCTTGAGTGGAATGCACACATCACCAACCAGTTTCTCAGAAAGTTTCTCTCAAGTTTTTATCTGATGATATTTCCTTTTTCACCATAGGCCCAAATGTGATCCCAAATATTCCTTCACAGGTCCATCCATGACGGAGTTTCCAAGCTGTGTAATGTAAAGAAAGCTTTATCTATGTGAGATGAATAAACAGAGAAAAAAGCAGATTCAGAGAAAGCTTCTTTCCAGTTTTTACCTGAAGATATTTCCTTTTTCACCATAGTCCTGAATGTGCTCCTGAATGTCCCTTTGTGGATCCTTCCATGACAGAGTTTTCAAGTTTTGTAATGTAAAGAAAGCTTTAACTATGTGAAGTGAATACACATATCACAGAGCAGTTTCATAGAAAGCCTTTTTCCAGTTTTTGTCTGAGGCTATTTCCCTTTTCACCGTAGGCATTAACATGCTCCCGAATATCACTTGTTACCTTCTTCTCAAAAAGGGTTTCCCTGATGCTGTATGAGAAGAGAGGTGTAACACTGTGAGTGGAATCCACACCTCACAAAGTAGTTGCTCGGAAAGCTTCTCTCCAGTTTCTGTCTGAACATATTTCCTTTTTCACCGTTAACCTCAAAGCGCTCCCGAATATCCCTTCACACGCTAAACATAAACAGGGTTAGGAAACTGCTCAATGAAAAGGAAGGCTTAACTGACAGAGAGGAATTAAGATGACACAGAGCAGTTTCACAGAAAACTTCCTTCTGGATTTTACCTGAGGATATTTCTTTCTCCATATTCTAAGGAGTGTTCCCAAATGTCCTTGTTCAGATTCCACAAAAACAGTGATTTCAAACTACTCAATCCAAAGAATGGTTTAACTCTATGAGATGAATACACACATCACAGAGCAGTTGCTCAGAAAGCTTACCTCCAGTTTTCATAGGATGAGGTTTCCTTGCTCAACACAAGCCTCCAGGCGCCACTTAGTATCCCTTGACAGATTCCTCAAAGAGAGAGTTTCCAAACTGGGTAATGTAGAGTAAGCTTTACATCTGTGAAATGAATGCACATATGAGAGAGCAGTTTCTTAGAATGCTTCTTTCTTGGTTTTATTTGAGGATATTCGACTTTTCACCGTAGTCTTCAATGTGCTCTGAAGTATCACTTTTTCGGTTTCACAGGAACAGTGTCCAAACACTGCCTTATGAGAAAAGAGGTATAATTCTTGAGTGGAATGTGCACATCACAAAGCAGTTTCTCAGAAAACTTCTCTCCAGTTTTTATCTGAAGATATTTCCTATTTCTCCATAGGCCTGAATGTGCTCACGAAGGTCCCTTCACAGATCCGTCCATGATGGAGTTTCCAAACTGTGTAATGTAAAGAAAGCTTTATCTATGTGAGATGAATAAACATATCTATCACAAAGCAGTTTCACAGAAAGCTTCTTTCCAGTTTTTGTTTGAGCATATTTCCTTTTTCAGCATAGCCGTCCATATACTCCCCCATGTCCCTTGGTAGCTTTTTCTCCAAAAGAGATTCCCCAATCCTCTATGAGAAGAAAGGTATAAGTCTGTGAGTGGAATGCACACGTCACAAAGCAGCTCTTTAGAAAGCTTCTCTGCAGTTTCTATCTGAAAGTATGTCCGTTTTCAACATAAACCTCAAAGTGCTCCCGAATATGCCTTCGTAGACTAAACAAAAACAGTGTTAGAATACTGCTCAATGAAAAGAGAAGCTGAATTGTTCTAGTCTAATTCATATGACACAGAGCAGTTTCACAGAAAGCTTCCTTCTGGTTTCTATCTAAGGGTATTTCTTTTTCAGCATATTCTAAAAACGGTTCCCAAATGTCGTTTCTCAGATTCCACAGAAACAGTGATTTCAAACTGCTGAATCCAAGGAATGATTAAATTCTACCAGATGAATACACACATTAGCTGCATAATGTAAATAATGTTTTATTTATGTGACACGAATAAGCTTAGCAAGATGTAGATTCACAGAAAACTTCTTTCAAGTTTTCATCTGAAGATAATTCCTTTTTCACCATAGTCCTGAATGTGCTCCTGAATGTCCCTTCTTGGAACCATCCATGACGTAGTTTCCAAGTTGTGTAATGTAAAGAAAGCTTTATGTATGTGAGATGAATGTACATATCACAGAGAAGTTTCATAGAAAGCTTCTTTCCAGTTTTTGTCTGAGGCTATTTCCCTTTTCACCATTGGCGTCAATATGCAAATGAACATAGCTTGATACATTTTTTTTTTTCTCCAAAAGGGTTTTCCCGGTGATGTATGAGAAGAGAGGTATAACACTGTGCGTGGAATGCACACATCACAAAGGTGTTCCTTTAAATGCTACCCTCCTGTTTCTATCTGAACATATTTCCTTTTTCAACATAAGCCTCAAAGCGCTCCCAAATATCCCTTCATACACTAAACATAAACAGTGTTAGAAAACTGCTCAATGAAAATTATAGCTTAACTTAGTGAGAGAAATTCACACGACACATAGCAGTTTCGCAGAAAACTTCCTTCTGGTTTTTATCTGAGAATATTTCTTTCTCTATATTTTAAACAGCGTTTCAGGACATTCTAAAGAGCGTTCCCAAATGTCCTTTCTCAGATTCCACAGAAACAGTGATTTCAAACTACTCAATCCAAAGAATGATTTAACTCTATGAGATGAATAAAAACATCACAAAAGAGTTGCTCACAGGCCTGAAAGTGCTCCAGAATGTCCCTTCACGGATCCATCCCTAACAGAGTTTCCAAACTGCGATATATAAGGAAAGTTTTATCTATGTGAGATGAATAAACATATCTATCACAAAGCAGTTTCACAGAAAGTTTTTTCCAGTGTTTGTCTGAGGATATTTCCTTTTTCACCATAGCTGACTATATATTCCTGAATGTCCTTTGGTAGCTTTTCCTCCAAAAGGGATTCCCCAATCTTCTATGAGAAGAAAGGTATAATTCTGTGAGTGGAATGCACACGTCACAAAATAGCTCCTTGGAGAGCTTCTCTCTAATTTCAACCTGAAGGTATTTCCTTTTTCACCATAAACCTCAAAGCGCTCCCGAATATCCTTTCACAGAATAAACAAAAATAGTGTTAGAATACTGCTCAATGAAAAGAGAAACTTAGCTGTGTAAGCAGAAATCACGAGACACAGTGCAGTTTCACAGAAAGCTTCCTTCTGGTTTCTATCTGAGGTTATTTTTTTTTCAGGGTATTCTAAAGACTGTTCCCAAATGTTCTTTCTCAGATTCCACAGAAACAGTGATTTCAAAATGCTCAATCCAAAGAATGATTAAACTCTATGACACGAATACAAGCATCACAAGGTATTTGCTCAGAAAGCTTCTCTCAATTTTCAATGGGAGACTTTTCCTTGCATGCCACAGTCCTCCAGTTGCCACTTAATATCCCTTCCCAGAATCCTCAAAGAGAGATTTCCAAAATGGGAAATGTAGAGTACGCTTTAACTCTGTGAAACGAATTGACATGTCAGAGAGCAATTTCTTGGAATGCTTCTTTCTGGGATTTATTTGACGACATTTCACTTTTTGCCATAGTCTTCAATGGGTTCCAAATATCACTTTTTCAGTTGTACAGGAACAGTGTTCAAACAGTGCCTTATTAGGAAAAAGGTATAAATCCCTGAGTGGAATGCACATACCACCAGGAAGTTTCTCAGAAAGCTTCTCTTCAGTTTTTAACTGATGATATTTCCTTTTTCACTATAGGCCTAAATGTGATCCCAAATATCCCTTCGCGGATCCATCCATGGCTGAGTTTCCAAGCTGTGTAATGTAAAGTAAGCTTTATCTATGTGATATGAATACACATATCACAGAGCAGTTTCATATAAAGCTTCTTTCCAGTTATTGTCTGAGGCTATTTCCCTTTTCACCGTGGGCAGCAACATGCTCCCGAATGTCACCTGGCACCTTTTTCTCCAAAAGGGTTTCCCTGATGCAGTTTGAGAAGAGAGATATAACACTGTGAGTGGGATGCACATGTCACAAAGGAGTTCCTCGGATAGCTTCTCTCCAGTTTCGGTCTGAACATATTTCCTTTTTCACTGTAAGCCTCAAAGCACTCCCGAATATCCTTCACATGCTAAACACGCTTCCTTCTGGATTTTACCTGAGAATATTTCTTTCTCCATATTCTAATGAGAGCTTCCAAATGTCCTTCCTCAGATTCCACAAAAAGAGTGATTTCAAACTGCTCAATCCAAAGAATGGTTTAACTATATGAGATGAATACTCACATCACAGAGCAGTTGCTCAGAAAGCTTCTCTCCATGTTTCATCTTAAGACTTTTCCTTGCTCACCAGCAGCCTCCAGGTGCCACTTCATATCCCGTCATAGATTATTCAAAGGCAGAGTTTCAAAAATGGGCAACGTACTGAGAGCTTTAACTCAGTGAAATGAATGCAGATATCAGAGAGCAGTTTATTGGAACGCTTCTATCTGGGTTTTATTTGAGGATATTTCACTTTTGGCCATAGTCTTCAATGCGCTCTGAAATATCACTTTTTCCATTTTACAGCAACAGTGTTCAAACACTGCCTTATGAGAAAAGACATACAACTCCCTGAGTGGATTGCACACATCACAAAGCAGTTTCTCAGAAAGCTTCTCTCCAGTTTACCTTGAAGATATTTCCTTTTTCACCATAGGCCTGAGTGTGCTCCCGAATGACCCTTCACGAATCCATCATGACGATGTTTCAAAACCGTGTAATAGAAAGAAAGTTTTATCTATGTGAGATGAATAAACATATCTATCACAGAGCAGTTTCACAGAAAGTTTCTTTCCAGTTTTTGTCTGAGGATATTTCCTTTTTCACCATAGCTGCCCAAATACTCCCAAATGTCCCTTGGTAGTTTTTTTTCCAAAAAGGATATCCCAATCCTCTATGAGAAAAAACGTGTAACTCTGTGAGTGGAATGCACACGTCACAAAGCAGCTCCTCGGAAAGCTTCTCTCCTGTTTCTATCTGAAGATACTTCCGTTTTCACCATAAGCCTCAAAGCACTCCCTGTATTCCTTAGCTGACTAATCTAAAACAGTGTTGGAATACTGCTAAATGAAAACAGAAGCTTAACTGTGTGAGTGGAATTCACATGACACAGAGCAGTTTCACAGAAAGCTTCCTTCTGGTTTTTATTGGAGGGTATTTCTTTTTCAGCATATTCTTAAGGGCGCTCCCAAATGTCCTCTCTCAGATTCCACAGAAAGAGTGATTTCAAACTCCTCAATCCAAAAAATTATTTAACTCTATGAGATGAATACACACATCACAAAGCAGTTGCTCAGAAAGCTTCTCCCCATTTTTCAACGGAAGACATTTCCTTGCTCGACACAGTCCTCCGGTCGCCACTTAATATCTATTCACAGAATCCTCAAAGACAGACTTTCCAAACTGGGAAATGTAGAGTAAGCTTTAACTCTCTGAAATGAATGTACATGTCAGATACAAGTTTCTTGGAATGCTTCTTTCCCGGTTTTATTTGATGACATTTCACTTTTCAACATAGTCTTCCACGTGCTCCGAAATTACTTTTTTGGATTTACAGGAACAGTGTTCAAACACTGTCTTATGAGAAAAGAAATATAACACCCTGAGTGGAATGCACACATCACAAAGCAGTGTCTCAGAAAGCCTCTGTCCAGTTTTTATCTGAAGATATCTCCTATTCCACCATACGTGTGACCATGCTCCCAAATGTCACCTCACGAATCCATCCATGACAAGGTTTCCAAACTGCATAATCGAAGGAAAGTATTATCTATGTGAGATGAAAAAACATATCTATCACAAAGAAGTTTCACAGAAAGCGTCTTTCCAGTTTTTGTCTGAGGATATTCCCTTTTTCAACATAGCCATCCCTATACTCCCGAATGTCCCTCATTGGCTTTTTCTCCAAAAGGGATTCCCCAATCTTCTTTGAGAAGAAAGGTATAATTCTATGAGTGAAATACACATGTCACATAGTAGCTAATCGGAAAGCTTCTATCCAGTTTCTATCTGAAGTTATTTGGTTTTTCACCATAAGCCTCAAAGCGATCACGAATATCCCCTCACAGACTAAAAAAACAGTGTTAGAATACTGCTCAATGAAAAGAGAAGCTTAACTGTGCAAGCGGGATTCATGCGAGCCAGAGCAGTTTCACAGAAAGCTGTAACTCTGTGAGATGAATTCACAGATCACAAAGCAGTTTCTCAAAAAGCTTCTTTCTCATTTTTATAGGAGGATATTTCCTTTGGCCCTATAGTCTTCAGAGGGATCCGAAATATCAGTTCTCAGATTCCACAGAAATAAGGCTACCAAACAGCTCCATGAAATACAGCTGTAACTCAGTGAGTGGAAGTCACGCATCACAAAGCAGTTTCTCAGAAAGCTTCTTTCCAGTTTTTATCTGAGGATATTCTCTTTTTCACCATAGCCCTCTATGGGCTTCCAAATATCACTTTGAAAATTCCACAAGAACAGTCTTAGTGAAAGGCTTTTTGAGAGGAAAGCTGTAACTCTGTGAGATGAATTCACAGATCACAAAGAAGTTTCTCAGAAACCTTCTTTTTTTTTTTTTAATCAGAGGATATTTCCTTTGGTCCCAGAGTCCTAAAAGGGATCCAAAATATCAGTTCTCAGATTCCACAGAAATAAGGCTAGCAAACAGCTCCAAGAAATACAGCTGTAACGCAGTGAGTGGAAGTCACAGATCACAAAGCAGTTTCTCAAAAAGCTTCTTTGTAGTTTTTATCTGAGTATATTTTATTTTTCACCATAGCCCTCCATGGGCTTCAAATATCACTTTGTAAATTCCACAAGAACATTCTTAGTGAATGGCTTCCTAAGGGAAAGCTGTAACCCTATGAGATGAATTCACAGATCACAAAGCCGTTTCTCAGAAAGCTTCCTTTCAGTTTTTATTTGAGGATATTTTCTTTTTCACCACAGCCCTCCATGGGCTTCCAAATATCACTTTGCAAATTCCACAAGAACAGTCTTAGCGAAAGGCTTCTTGAGAGGAAAGCTGTAACTCTGTGAGATGAATTCACAGATCACAAAGAAGTTTCTCATGAAGCTTCTTTCTCTTTTTTATCGGAGGATATTTTCTTTGGCCCTATAGTCTTCAAAGGGATCCGAAATATCAGTTCTCAGATTTCACAGAAATAAGGCCAGCAAACAGCTCCATGAAATACAGCTGTAATTCAGAGAGTTGAAGTCACACATCACAAAGCAGTTTCTCAGAAATCTTCTTTCCAGTTTTTCTCTGAGGATATTTTCTTTTTCACCATAGCCCTCCATGGGCTTCCAAATATCACTTTGCAAATTCCACAAGAACCGTCTTAACGAGCGGCATCTTGAGCGGAAAGCTGTAACCCTGTGAGATGAATTCACAGATCACAAAAAAAGTTTCTCAGAGAGCTTCTTTCTCTTTTTTATCAGAGGATATTTCCTTTGGTCCTAGATTCCTCAAAGGGATCCGAAATATCAGTTCTCAGATTCCACAGAAATAAGGCTAGCAAACAGCTCCAAGAAATACAGATGTAACTCAGTGAATGGAAGTCACAGATCTCAAAGCAGTTTCTCAGAAAGCTTCCATCCAGTTTTCATCTGAGGATATTTTATTTTTCACTGTAGCCCTCCATAGGCTTCCAAATATCACTTTGCAAATTCCCCAAGAACAGTCTTAGTGAACGGCTTCCTGAGGGGAAAGCTGTAACTCTCTGAGATGAAATCACAGATTACAAAGAAGTTTCTCAGAAAACTTCTTTCTCTTTTTTATCGGAGGATATTTCCTTCGGCCCTATAGTCTTCAAATGGATCCGAAATATCAGTTCTCAGATTCCACAGAAATAGGGCTAGCAAACAGCTCAACGAAATACAGCTGTAACTCAGTGAGTTGAAGTCACACATCACAAAGCAGTTACTCAGAAAGCTTCTTTCCAGTTTTTGTCTGAGGATATTTTCCCTTTCACCATAGCCCTCCATGGGCTTCCAAATATTACTTTGAATATTACACAAGAACAGTCTTAATGATCAGCTTCTTGAGGGGAAAGCTGTAACTCTGTGAGATGAATTCACAGATCACAGGACAATTTCTCAGAATGCTTCTTTCCAGTTTTTATCTGAAGATATTTTCTTTTTCACCATCGCCCTACTTGGGCTTCTAAATATCACTTTGCAAATTCCACAAAAAGAGTATTAGCGAATGGCTCCTTGAAGGGAAAGGTGTAACTCTGTGAGATGAATTCAGAGATCAGGAAGAAGTTTCTCTGATTGCTTCTTTCTCTTTTTTATCGGAGGATATTGCCTTTGGCTCTATAGTCTTCAAAGGGATCCGAAATATCAGTTCTCAGATTCCACAGAAATAAAACTAGCAAACAGCTCCACGAAATACAGCTGTAACTCAGTGAGTGGAAGTCACACATCACAAAGCAGTTTCTCAGAAAGTTTCTTTCCAGTTTTTCTCTGAGGATATTTTCTTTTTCACCATAGCCCTCCATGGCCTTCCAAATATCACTTTGCAAATTCCACAAGAACAGTCTTAGCAAACGACTTCTTGAGGGGAAAGCTGTAACTCTGTGTGATGAATTCACAGATCACAAAGAAGTACACACGTCACATAGCAGGTCCTTGGAAAGCTTGTCGGCAGTTTCTATCTGAAGATATTTCCTTTTTCACCGGGAGCCTCAAAGCACTCTGGAATATCGCTTCGGAGACAAAACAAAAACAGTTTTAGAATACTGCTCAATTAAAACAGAAGCTTAACTGTGTGAGCGGAATTCACGCGACACAGAGCAGTTTCACAGAAAGCTTCCTTCTGGTTTCTATCTGAGGTTATTTCTTTTTCAGTGTATTGTAAAGAGCGTTCCCAAATGTCCTTTTTCAGATTCCACAGAAACATTGATTGCAAAATGTTCAATCCCAAGAATGATTTAACTCTATGAAATGAATACAAATATCACAAAGGAGTGGCTCAGAGAGCTTCTCTCCAATTTTCATTGGAAGACCTTTCATTGTTCGCTACAGGCCTCTGGTTGCCACTTAATATCACTTCGCAGAATCCTCAAAGACAGACTTTCCAAACTGGAAAATGTAGAGTAAGCTTTATTTCTGTGAACTGAATGGACATGTCAGTGAGCAGTTTCTTGGAATGTTTCTTTCTGGGTTTTACTGGACGACATTTCACTTTTTGCCATAGTCTTCAATGTTCTCTGAATATCACTTTTGTAGTTTTACAGGAACAGTGTTGAAACTGTGCCTTATATGAAAAAAGGTATATCTCCCTGAGTGGAATGAACACATCACCAAGTAGTTTCTCAGAAACTTCTCTCCATTTTTTATCAGATGATATTTCCTTTTTCACCATAGGCATGAATGTGATCTGGAATATCTCTTCGTGGATCCATCCATTATGGAGTTTCCAACATGCATAATGTAAAGACAGCTTTATCTATGTGAGGTGAATACACATATCATAGAGCAGTTTCATAGAAAGTTCCTTTCCAGTTTTTTCTGAGGTTAATTTCCTTTTCACCATAGGCGTCAACATGCTCCCAAATACCATTTGGTAACTTTTTCTCCAAAGTGGTTTCCACGATGCTGTATGAAAAGAGAGGTATAACACTGTGAGTGGAATACAAATGTCACAAAGCAGTTCCTCGGAAAACTTCTCTCCAGTTTCGGTCTGAACATATTTCCTTTTTCACCATAAAGCTCAAAGCGCTGCTGAATATCCCTTCACACACTAAACATAAACAGTGTTAGAAAACTGCTCCATGGAAAGAGAGGCTTAACTGAGTGAGAGGAATTTAGACGACATGGAGCAGATTCACAGAAATCTTCCTTCTGGATTTTACCTGAGGATATTTCCTTCTCCATATTCTAAAGAGCATTTCCAAATGTCCTTCTTCAGATTCCAGAAAAACAGTGATTTCAAACTGCTCAATCCATAGAATAGTTTTACTCTATAAGACGAATACACACATCCCAAAGCAGTTGCTCACAAACCTTCTCTCCAGTTTTCATCGGAAGACATTTCCTTGCTCAACACAAGCCTCTGGACGCCACTTAATATCCCTTCAAAGATTCCTCAAAATCAGAGTTTCAAAACTGGGCAACGTAGAGTAAGCTTAAACTCTGTGAAATGAATGCACATATCAGGGAGCAGTTTCTTGGAACGCTTCTTTCTGGGTTTTATCTGAGGACATTTCATTTTTCGCCATAGTCTTCAATGCACTCCAAAATATCACTTTTTTGGTTTTACAGGAACAGTGTTCAAACACTGCCTTATGAGAAAGGAGGTATAACTCCCTGAGTGGAATTCCCTCGTCACAAAGCAGTTTCTCAGAAAGCTTCTCTTCAGTTTTGATCTGAAGATATTTCCTATTTCATTGTAGACCTGAATGTGCTCCAGAGTGTCCCTTCACGAATCCGTCCATGACAGTTTCCAAACTGCATATTAAAAGGAAAGTTTTATCTATGTGAGAAGAATAAACATATCTATCACAAAGCTGTTTCACAGAAATCTTCTTTCCAGTTTTTGTCTGAGGATATTTCCTTTTTCACCATGGCCATACATATACTCCCGAAATTCCCTGGTAGCTTTTTCTCCAAACGAGATTCCCAAATCCTCTATGAGAAGAAATGTGTAATTCTGTGAGTGAAATGCACACATCATCAGCAGTTTCTCAGAAAGCTTCTTTCCAATTTTTATCGGACAATATTTCCTTTTTCACCATAGGCCCAAATGTAATCCCGAAAATCCCTTTGCCGATCCATCTGTGATGGAGTTTCCAAGCTGTGTAATGTAAAGAAAGCTTTCTATGTGAGATGAATAAACATAGCAAAAAGGAGATTCACAGAATGCTTCTTTCCAGTTTTAATCTGAAGATATTTCCTTTTTACCATAGTCCTGAACGTGATCCCCAATGTCCCTTTTTGGATCCGTTTATGACAGAGTTTCCAGGCTGTGTAGTGTAAAGAAAGCTTTATCCATCTGAGATGAATACACATGTCACAGAGCAGTTTCATAGAAAGCTTCTTTCCAGTTTTTGTCTGAGGCTATTTTCCATTTCACCACAGGCATCAACATGCTCCCAAATACCACTTGGTACCTTTTTCTCCAAAAGGGTTTACCTGATGCTGTTTGGGTAGAGAAGTAAAACACTGTGAGTGGAATGCACACGTCACAAAGCAGTTCCTCGGAAAGCTTCTCTCCAGTTTCGATCTGAACATATCTCCTTTTTCACCATGAGCCTCAAAGCACTCCTGAATATCCCTTCACACACTAAACATAAACAGGGTTAGAAAAGTGCTCAAACAAAAGAGAGGCTCAACTGAGTGAGAGGAATTAACGTGACACAGAGCAGTTTCAGGGAAAGCTTCCTCCTGGATTTTAACTGAGGATATTTCCTGCTCAATATTCTAAGGAGGGTTCCCAAATGTCCATCCTCAGATTCCACAAAAACAGTGATTTCAAAGTGCTCAATCCAAATAATGGTTTAACTCTATGAGATGAAAACACACATCACAAAGCAGTTGCTCAGAAACTTCTCTCCAGTTTTCATCCGAAGTCATTTCCTTGCTCACCACAAGCCTCCGGGCGTCACTTAATATCCCTTCACAGGTTCCCCAAAGAGAGAGTTTCCAAACATGGCAACATAGAGTAAGCTTTAACTCTGTCCAGTGAATGCACATATCAGAAAGCAGTTTCATGGAATGCTTCTTTCTGGGTTTGAATTGAGGATACTTCACTTTTCGCCATAGTGTTCAAATCGCTCCATAATATCACTTTTTCAGTTTTACAGGAACAGTGTTCAAACACTGCCTTATGAGAAAAGCGGTATCACTCCTTGAGTGGAATGCACACATCACAAAGCAGTTTCTCTGAAAGCTTCTCTCCAATTTTTACCAAAAGTTATTTCCTATTTCCCCATAGGCCTGAATGTGCTCCTGAAAGTCCCTTCACGAATCCATCCATGACGGAGTTTCAAAACTGCGTAATAGAAAGAAAGTTTTATCTATGTGAGTTGAATAGACATATCTATCACAAAGCAGTTTCACAGAAAGGTTCTTTCTAGTTTTTGTCTGAGGATATTTCCTTTTTCACCATAGACGTCCACATACTCGTGAATGTCCCCTGGTAGCTTTTTTTCCAAAAGGGATTCCCCAATCCTCTATGAGAAGAAAAGTATAACTCTGTGAGTGGAATGTACATGTCACAAAGCAGCTCCTCGGAAGGCTTCTCTCCTGTTTCTATCTGAAGATATTTCCGTTTTCACCATAAGCCTCAAACCATTCCCAAGTATCCCTTAGCTGACTAAACTAAAACAGTGTTAGAATACTGCTCAATGAAAACAGAAGCTTAACTGTGCAAGTGGAATTCACAAGACACAGAGCAGTTTCACAGAAAGCTTCCTCTGGTTTTTATCAGAGGGTATTTCTTTTTCAGCATATTCTTAAGAGTGTTTCCAAATGTCCTTTCTGAGGTTCGACAGAAAGAGTGATTTCAAACTTCTCAATCCAAAGAATGCTTTAACTCTATGAGATGAATACACATATCACAAAGCAGTTGCTCCGAAAGCTTCTCTCCAGTTTTCAATGGAAGAAATTTCCTTGCTTGCAACAGGCCTCCAGTCGCCACTTAATATCCCTTTGCAAAATCCTCAAAGACAGACTTTCCAAACTGGGAAATGTAGAGTAAACTTTAACTGTCCGAAATGAATGCACATGTCAGACAGCAGTTTCTTGGAACGCTTCTATCTGGGTTTTATTTGAGGATATTTCACTTTTCACTGTAGTCTTCAATGCGCTCCAAAATATCACTTTTTTTGGTTTTACAGGAACAGTGTTCAAACACTGCCTTATGAGAAAAGAGTTATAACTCGCTGAGTGGAAGGCACACATCATCAAGCAGTTTCTCAGAAAGCTTCCCTACAGTTTCTATCTGAAGATATTTCCATTTTCACCAGAGTCCTGAATGTGCTCCCGAATGTCCCTTCAGGGATCTGTCCATGACAGAGTTACCAAGCTGCGTAATGTAAAGAAAGCTTTATCTATGTGAGATGAATAAACACAGCAAAAAGCAGATTCACAGAAAACTTCTTTCCAGTTTTCATCTGAAAATATTTCCTTTTTCACCATTGTCTTGAATGTGATCCCAAATATACCTTCGCGGATCCTTCCATGTCAGAGTTTCCAAGCTGCATACTGTAAAGGAAGCTTTATCTATGTGAGATGAATACATATATCACAGAGCATTTTCACAGAAAGCTTCTTTCCTGTTTTTATCTGAGGCTATTTCCCTTTTCACAAGAGGCCTCAATATGCTCCCGGATATCCATTGGTAAAATTTTCTCCAAAGGGGTTTCCCTGATGCTGTATGAGAAAAGAGGTATAACACTGTAAGTGGAATGCACACGTCACAGAGCAGTTCCTCTGAAAGCTTTTCTCCAGTTTCTATCTGAACATATTTCCTTTTTCATCATAAGACTTAAAGCGCTCCTGAAAATCCATTTGCATGCTAAACATAAGCAGTGTTAGAAAATGGCTCGATGCAAAGAGAAGCTTAAGTGTGTGAGCAGAATTCACACAACACAGAGCAGTTTCACAGAAAGCGTCCTTCTGATTTTCATCTGAAGATATTTTCCTTTTCACCATAGTCCTGAGTGTGCTACAGAATGCCCTTCGCGGATCCATCCATGACAGAGTTTCCAAGCTGCGTAATGTATCAACGTGAGATGAATAAACATAGCAAAAAGCAGATTCACAGAGAGCTTCTTTCCAGTTTTTTTCTGAATATATTTCCTTTTTCACCGTAGTCCTGAATGTGCTCCCAAATGTACCTTTGCGGATCCGTCCATGACAGAGTTTCCAAGCTGTGTAATGTAAAGAAAGCTTTAACTATGTAACATGAATACACACATCACCAAACAGTTTCACAGAAAATTTCTTTCCAGTTTTTGCCTGAGGCTATTTCCCTTTTCATCATAGGCATCAATATACTCCCGAATGTCCCTTCATACCTATTTCTCCTAAAGGGTTTCCCCGACAGGTATAACACTGTGAGTGGAATACACATGTCACAAAGCAGTTCCTTGGAAAACTTCTCTCCAGTTTCGATCTGAACATATTTCCTTTTTCACTGTAAGCCTCAAATCATTCCTGAATGTCCCTTCACACGCTAAACATAAACAGTGTTAGAACACTGCTCAATGAAAAGAGAGTCTTACCTGAGCTAGAGGAATTAAGATGGCACAGAGTAGTTTCACAGAAACCTTCCTTCTGGATTTTACCTGAGGATATTTCCTCCTTCATATTCTAAGGAGCATTCCCAAATATCCATCCTTAGATTCCACAAAAACAGTGATTTCAAAGTGCTCGATACAAAGAATGGCTTAACACTATGAGATGAATACACACATCACAAAGCAGTTGCTCAGAAACTTCTCTCCAGTTTTCATCGGAAGTCGTTTTCTTGTTCACCACAAGCCTCCAGGCGCCACATAATATCCCTTTACAGATTCCTCAAAGAGAGAGTTTCCAAACCAGGCAACGTAGAGTAAGTTTTAGTTCTGTGAAGTGAATGCACATATCAGAGAGAAGTTTCTTGGAACGCTTCCTTTGGGTTTTATTTGAGGATATTTCACTTTTCGCCATAGCATTCAATGCACTCCGTAATATCACTTTTTCGGTTTTACAAGAACATTATTCAAACACTGCCTTATGAGAAAAGAGGTATAACTCTCTGAGTGGAATGCACACATCACAAAGCAGTTTCTCTGAAAGCTTCTCTCCAATTTCTACCAGAAGATATTTCCTATTTCCCCATAGGCCTGAATGTGCTCCTGAATGTCCCTTCGCGAATCCATCCATGACAGAATTGAAAAACTGCGTAATAGAAAGAAAGTTTTATCTATGTGAGATGAATAGACATATCTATCACAAAGCAGTTTCACAGAAAGGTTCTTTCTAGTTTTTGTCTGAGGATATTTCCTTTTTCACCATAGACGTCCACATACTTGCAAATGTCCCCTGGTAGCTTTTTCTCCAAAAGGGATTCCCCAATCCTCTATGAGAAGAAAAGTATAACTCTGTGAGTGGAATGCACACGTCACAAAGCAGCTCTTCTGAAAGCTTCTCTCCAGTTCGTATCTGAAGATATTTCCATTTTCACCATAAGCCTCAAAGCACTCCCGAGTATCCCTTAGCAGACTAAAGTAAAAGAGTGTTAGAATTCTTCTCAATGAAAGTGGAAGCTTAACTGTGTGATTGGAATTTACATGACACAGAGCACTTTCACAGAATGCTTCCTTCTGGCTTTTATCAGAGGGTATTTCTTTTTCTGCACATTCTTAAGAGTGTTCCCAAATGTCCTTTCTCAGGTTCCTCAGAAAGAGTGATTTCAAACAGCTCATTCCATAGAATGATTTAACTCTATGAGATGAATAGACACATCACAAAGCAGCAGCTCAGAAAGCTTCTCTCCAGGTTTCAACAGAAGACGTTTCCTTGCTCACCACAGGCCTCTGGTTGCCACATAATATCCTTTTGCAGAATCCTCAAACACAGACTTTCCAATCTGGGAAATGCAGAGTAAGCTTTAACTCTCTGAAATGAATGCATATGTCAGAGAGGAGTTTCTTGGAACGCTTCATTCTGGGTTTTACTTCAGGATATTTCACTTTTGCCATAGTCTTCCATGCACTCCAAATTATTACTTTCTCGGTTTTACAGGAACAGTTTTTAAACACTGCCTTATGAGGAAAGAGGTATAACTCCCTGAGTGGAATGCACACATCACAAAGCTGTTTTTCAGAAAGCTTCTATCCAGTTTTTATCTGAAGATATCACCTTTTTCACCGTAGGCTTGAGTGTGCTCCAGAATGTCCCTTCATGTATTCGTCCATGACAGAATTTCCAAACTGAGTAACATAAGGGAAGTTTTATCTATGTGAGATGAATAAATATATCTATCACAAAGCAGTTTCACAGAAATATTCTTTCCAGTTTTTCTGTGAGGATATTTCCTTTTTCACCATAGTCGTCCATATAGTCCCAAATGTCCCCTGGTAGCTTGTTCTCCAAAATGAATTCCCCAATACTCTATGAGAAGAAAGGTATAATTCTGTGAGTGGAACGCACATGCACAAAGCACCTCTTCGTGAGGCTTCTCTACTCTTTTTATCTGAAGATATTTCCTTTTTCACCTTAAGCCTCAAAGCGCTCCTGAATATTCCTTTGCAGACCAAACAAAAACAGTGTTACACTACTGCTCAATGAAAAGAGAAGCTTAACTGTGCGAGTGGAATTCAAGCAACACAGAGCAGTTTCACAGAAAGCTTCCTTCTGGTTTCTATCTGAGGTTATTTCTTTTCCAGGATATTCTAAAGATCGTTCCCAAATGTCCTTTCTCAGATTCCACAGAAACAGTGATTTCAAACTACTCAATCCACAGAAGGATTTACCTCTATGAGATGAATACAAACATTACAAAAGAGTTGTTCAGAAGGCTTCTCTCCAATTTTCAACAGAAGACATTTCCTTGCTTGTCACAGGCCTCCAGTTGCCACATAATATCCCTTCGCAGAATCCTCAAAGACAGACTTTGAAAACTGGGAAATGTAGAGTAAGCTTTAGCTCTGTGAAATGAATGGACATGTTAGAGAGCAGTTTCTTGCAATGATTCTTTCTGGGTTTTATTTGATGATATTCCACTTTTTCCCATAGTCTTCAATGTGCTCCAAATGTCACTTTTTTAGTTTTACAGAAACATTGTTCAAACAATGACTTGTGAGAAGAAAGGTATAACTTCCTGAGTGGAATGCACACATCACCAAGCAGTTTCTCAGAAAGCTTCTCTCCAGTTTTTATCTGACGATATTTCCTTTTTTACCATAGACCCGAATGTGATTTTGAATATCCCTTCACAGATCCATCCATGATGGTCTTTCCAAGCTGCATAATGTAAAGAAATCGTTATCTATGTGAGATGATTAAACATAGCAAAAAGCAGATTCACAGAAAGTTCTTCTTCAGTATTTATCTGAAGATATTTCCTTTTTCCACCATAGTCCTGAATGTGCTCCCGAATGTCCCTTAGTGGATCTGTCCATGACAGAGTTTCCAAGCTGTGTAATGTAAAGAAATCTTGATCTACGTGAGATGAATACACATATCACAGAGCAGTTTCATAGAAAGCTTCTTTCCAGTTTTTGTCTGAGGCTATTTCCCTTTCCACCGTGGTCATCAACATGCTCACGAATACCACTTGGCACTTTTTTCTCCAAAAGGGTTTCCCCGATGCTGTATGAGAAGAGAGGTATTACACTGTGAGTGGAATGCAAACGTCACAAAGCAGTTCCTCGGAAAACATCTCTCCAGTTTCAGTCTGAAAATATTTCCTTTTTCACCGTAAGCCTCAAAGCAATCCCGTGTTGGGGTCCGTGTGTTTCCTAAACAAAGGAATGAACACACAAGACAACACAGGACAAGACATCCATGGAGTCTGCCTCGAACGGTACACACTGCTTTATTATATGCAGCCGTTTGTGGAATGTTGCCAAGTCATGGCGCATGTGTTGCTTCTCTGGCCTTTCCTTGACTCACAAGATCAGTAAACATTGACCAGTTCCCAGAGCCCACTCCTTGCAGCTGGCTCCTTTGTCCTTCCTGTTTGCAGAGAAGGACTGTCCTGTTTTGTCTGCAAGAGCAGGGCTTATCGAGAACATCTCATTTGCGAGCATGCAGTCCTCTACATTTCCCCCTTCTTTATTTAGAGGTTTGAATTTTTTTCAAAACCATCATCACATGTTGGGCTCGCTGGGATTTGGTATTTGCCCTTCGGCACCGTTTCCAGAAGACTGTGAAAATGCCAAAGGTAAAAACAACAATCAATACATTACTAGAAGCAGAAGTCAGTAAAGTTTGTACAGGACTCATAGGGTTTAAAGATTTTAAGCTTTGTGCAATACCAGTCATTAAATCTGTGCCAGTCAGCAATGGTAATTGATTATGAAACATTTCAGAAATATCGTGTGTTCGTTCTTGTATTTCCAGGGAAAGATTATTATGGCCAATTAAAAACCTTTTTATCTCTGTCCAATTATGTACAGTGCTGTTAAAAGGAACAGGGATAATACAAAATTGAGTAGTATTCCAGTCACATTTTAACAAGGCTCAAGTATTTAACACTGTCAGCTGATCTCCTATCCAAGAAACCACTTGTTCTAAGTTATCTACTCATTTTGTCAAATGAGCATCGATGTCTCGTTGTTGCCACAACAAGTGAGATTGTTTATGCCATTGTTGCATGAACTCTGTATTTTGGATACTTTGATGTAACGCCAGTCCAGCAACAGCGGCGGTGGAAGCAATGGCCACAAGTCCTACTACTGCTGTTATGACGATCCCAACCATTCTCTGGCTGTGGTGGACAAGATCTTGCATTACTTTGTAAATCTGAGTAACCCCAGCAGATTCACTCCAGGTGCATGTCAAGTTCACAGGTAACCAGGTTTCTTTTCTAGTTCTTAAAATATATATATCAGAGTGAGTCTTGTTCTAATTATTATGCCACCAAGTAGGATTTATACAGCTTAAAAATGTACAATTGCCTGTACAGTTAACTACTCCTGTATTATTATCCTATTTAAAGATTCCTACTAACAACAAGTAAGGTTTTTAAACACAAGCAATGACATATTTAGATCTGTTTTGATGTAAAGATATATGGAAAGGATTATAAAGATTAGTGGTATTTAAGGACATGTTTCCTGTAAAAGTAGACATTGGTTTGCCAGTAGCTAGTAACTTTTATATATGACTTTGTATTTATGAGGTGTTGGCCAAATGTGGCATAGGGGGCGACAAGCCACCATCATGCCAAAGAATAGTTTTGTTACCATCAGCATAAATGCTGTGATTATTTCTATGCCATCGTAGGCTAATGTGGATAAACTTAGTCTGAAAATCCTCATGCACACTCCAGTCAGTGACAAGGTATTTGTAATTCCTACCTTTTACCTCTAATAATAATTGTGGTCTACTTCTTTTACATCTAGTCCACTCTAATTGGGACACATCTCTGGACACGTCAGGAATAGGACATAAGGATAATGTAGTAGGCAAGGTTTTATTAAGAAGAGCAGTATGATTATATTTAAAACTCTGAGTAACAACAATTATAGTAAATGCAGCAATGTGACTATGATTATAGTGCACAGCCTAAGCCTCATGAGAAGGATGTAAACAATGTGGACTGTTCCTAAGACATATAGGTAACCCTTTCACCCCAAATTGATATGAACTATTTATTGCAACTGTGTCTAACTCAGGATCATGATTTTTAAAAGGTGATGGCATCCAAGCAGTATCATCAGTAAATACTAAAACTTCTTTGTCTCCCCAGGCCACACCTTGATATAAGGGTGGAAAGGGAATAAAAGCCCAATATGTGAATTCTCCAGCTGTTACTCTCAGTTTACTACAGCTAGTATAGCCAGAAATAAGGTCAGTGAGGTTTTGGGCTGTCCAGCTTGTTGAAAAACCCCTTTAGTTTCTTGAGTAAGCTTTTTCAGCTGACCCCATGTCAGGGGTTCCACTCAACGAGTTCTGAAGGTGAAGGTTTTCTGAGCACTCAGATTTAATTCCTGAAATGCCACCAGGAAGTCTTCCGGCCAGCTCCTTTTCACCATGGCACTGCTTCAGCCGTCGGGATGGGAACCACTCATCTCCTGCAGCTGTACGAACGAGAGCATAACCTCGACCCCATTGTAAAACTTTTCCTTTTAAATATTGGCCTTGTAATGAAGGATAGTACACCCACAAATTGTTAGCTTTTGGCTTTTCTAATGGTTGTTGAAAATGTTTTACTGCTGCGGATTGCTGTAATTGGCGCCAATAGTTCAGAAAATTTAAAGTAAAAAGAGCTTCAGAATTTGATGTTTTGGGGGAATCTCGTCCATTTCCCCCTGTTTGTTTTAAAAGTTGTAATTTTAAGGTAGCATTAGCTCTTTTAATAATTGCTTGACCTTGACTGTTAAATGGAATACCAGTGGAATGACGAATGTGGTATGAAGAGAGGAAGGCAGTCAATTTACGAGAGCAATAAGCAGGAGCATTGTCAGTTTTTAATTTAGTAGGAATTCTTATAACTGTAAAGCAAGTAAGAAAATGAGTAATAACAGAATCAGCTTTTTTAGAGGCTAATGGTGTAGCCCATTGGAAGTGTGACCACGTATCAATTGTATGATGAACATATTTTAAACGACCAAAAGAAGAAACATAAGTTACATCCCTTTGTCAAATATGATTTTGTTGAGTGCCTCGGGGATTTATACCTGGACTTAAAAAGGGTGTAATAATAGGAGCACAAGATGGACAGGCTCTGATAATACTTTGGGCTTGATGGCGTGTTATAGAAAACTGCCGTTGTAATCCTAAACTGTTAGTATGATGTAATTGATGTTCATTTTGAGTCTGTTGGACATTGTTAACAAGTAAAGAATCAATTTGGTTATTACCAAAAGTTAAAGGTCCCAGTAAAGCTGAATAAGAACGGATATGAGTGATAAAAAGGGGGTTGTACGGGAAGTAAGAGTCAAGAACACTAAGGCAAATAGTTTTTGTAAAGGAGTTTTTGGGAGTAATGGTAAAGAAGTTTGAGAAATATACTTAGTCACATATACAACATATTGGGAATTACTAACTATATCACAAAGGGTTTGAGGCCAATTTTGCAGTACCATAAGAATGGCAAAAAGTTTTTCCTGTTGTACAGATTTAAATGGATAGTGAGAAATTTTTGAATTATCTGATGCCCAGTATCCAGCTTTTTTATTGTTAGAAGTATCAATAAAAAAGGTGGGACCTTTAACTGGAGTATAAGAAATAGGATTATAGGGCAGGAAAGAATATTATTGTAAAAAAGCAAATAATCTATGACTGGGATAGTGCTGAGAAAAGGAACCAGTATACTCAGCGCAAGCCACTTGCCATTTTTTATGAGATTTTAGTAGAGAAGTAATGTATTGATTAGATAATTGTGTAATAATTTTTACAGGGTCAGTTTCAAGCATTTGACAAGCTCTATGTTACCCTTTAATAATCAATTTAGCCAATTTATTAATATAAAGGTAAATTTTTAATGGCTTTATTAGTCAAAAATTGTCACTCCAGAATGTTACTATCTTGATGTAAGATGGCTGTTGGTGAATGAGGAGTATAAAAAAGACATAAAGAAAGTGGAAGATTGGTTATAATATAATTAAAGTGAGCTTCACTAATTTTATTTTTTACAAAAGACAATTTTTTTCAGTAGTAGGGGATAATTTTTGAGAACTGTTTAAATCTGAATCCCCTTTTAAGGTAGTAAACAAATGTTGTAATTTATAAGTAGTAATACCTAAGAGGAGACGAAGCCAATTAATATCTCCTAACAATTTTTGAAAATTATTAAGGGTTACAAGTTGATCTTTTTTAATTTGAAACTTTTGTGGGCGGATTTGTTTTTTAGTCAATGAGTACCTTAAATATTGAATGGGGAACTGAGTTTGTACCTTTTTTAGGAGATATTTGTAAATTATAATGAATTAACTGTTGTTGTAAACCTTAAAAACTTGATTTTGGAGGGTTACATGAGGGGTAGTCAATAAAATATCATTCATATAATGATAAATTAACACTGTTGGAAACTGATTTTTTACAGGATTTAAAGTCCTATGTATGAATTTTTGACATAAAGTAGGGCTATTAAGTATACCTTGGGGAAGAACCTTCCACTGATATCTTTGTGTGGGCTGTCTATTATTATATTTAGGAATAGTAAAGGCAAACTTCTCATAATTTTGAGGTTGTAATGGAATAGAGAAAAAACAATTTTTGAGATCTATGACCATTAATTTTTAACTTTGTGGGATAAGGGCGGGATTAGGAAGACCAGGCTGTAAACTCCTCATAGGTTGAATGTAAACATTTATAGTTTTAAGATTAGTTAATAAACGCCATTTTTTACTTTTAACAACAAAGACAGGGGAATTCCATGTAGAAGTATTTGGCTTTATATGCCCCTTGGCCAATTGTTTTTTGACTAACTTTTTTAAAGCCTCAAGTTTTTCTTTAGATAATGGCACTGTTCCACCTAAACAGGAGTGGTAGTTTTTCACTTTAATTGTAAAGGTTGAGGCTGGTGAACAGTGGCTATGAGTTTAAAGGATTGTAGCCCATTTTGAACATCATATT
>NW_026088972.1:0-1951 GCF_024542745.1 Macaca thibetana thibetana | reverse complement strand
GCCTCACGCTGCTCTGCCTGGCAAACATTTAGGTTTTTAAGGTTGTTGAACTGCTGATAACTTTAATGGCCAGAATCTATCTTTTCCTTTCTTCGTTTCCCTTTCTTTTCTCTTTCTCTTTCTCTCTCCCTACCACCCACTCTTCTGTCTCTCGTTCACTCTCTTTCTTTTTTTGAATTGCATATTTTTCAGTGAGTGTAATAAATCTGTGGAAAAAACTGTCTGCCAAATGTTAGAAAAAACGGAGAAACCAACTCTAAAATACATAAAGTGCACGGCACACGTGGGGTTTTGTGAATGGTTAAGCCAAAGGTATTTGGAGCACTGAACACAAGTGAGAAAAAGGACTTGTCTCGCAGCCTGATATGCTTTCTGTGATGATAATGCAAAGTGTTCTTTGAGTATAAAACTGCCTTTGCGAAAATTATGACTGAGGAAATGAGGACAGTGAAAGAGGTCAGACCTAACCAGCTCCATCTTGCTTCTAACCTTTAAGCTGTCCTTGCTCTTTCCTGGGTGTAGGCCAAACTAGCCTTTGGAAGGAATTTAGTTCATGGTTTCACTCTGAAACAAAATTGATAATACCCCTTTCCCAAAAAGGCCCCCTGCTTGCCTGGGAACCAGTCTGCCTTTGCAGGACTAACAAATTAGCTACAAGATTAGAAATTACAGTTTAGGGCTCATGCAGCCTCTGGCTGCGAGAGTCTGAACCTCCCCAAGTTTCTCCCGGGGGTAACATCACTATTGTGATGTTAAACCTAAGGTCAGTGCTTGAGATATTTTTGCAGCCCCCGCACTGGATGGATCAGCTGGTCCCATCCAGCCCCATAATCTGGCTCAACCAGGTCTGCCATCCACCCAGGAGCAGAAAACAGCAAGAAAACCTCACTTCAACCCCCTATGGTTCCCTCTCCAACCTGACCAATCAGCCCTCCCCACTTCCCAAGCCCCTAGCCGCCAACTTATCCTTAACAACTCTGCTCCCCAGATGTTCCGGAGACTGAATTGAGTCGTAATAAAACTCTGGTCTCCCTTAGAGCCTGCTCTGCATGAATGACTCTTTCTCCATTGCAATTCCCCTATCTTGATAAATCAGCTCTGTCTAGGCAGCCAACAAAGTGAACCAATTGGGTGGTTACAAGTACATCTTAGTGGTTTCCAGATGTCAAAGCAAAGGGAAAATGAGATTGTTTCTGTCCATTGGACTTTCTTGCTCCCCCCAGTGAGGAAGGAAAGTACATTCCCAGTAAGGGAACTATTACACACATATTTCAAATGCAACCAGGCTAAACCTGCTAGTAAATAAAACGGCAAACATCATCAAACCAGACTGAGGAAGAGTTTCAGGCCTGCGGATTCTTACTTCCACCGCTGTTGGGATTCTCGGGCTGTGGGTAGGAAGGTGGTTTCGGCTTTGGGTAGATATCTGTGGAGAAAACAACATTGCACTGTTAGAAGAGAAAATTGTCCTTCCCTTAGGAGCAGCCTGCGGAAACAAGCACCTCAGCGTGACTGTCCACCTTGCAGTTTGTTCTCATTTGCTGCCCACGGTGTGTTTATAGATTGCCATTGTCTGCTTAAAAATCACTTTGTAGATAGAAAGCCTTGAATCCTGAAACTTAAAAAAAAAAAAAAAAAAAAAAAAAAAAAGAGGTGTCCGTTTTGTTACTAGAAGTTCGTTTCCATGGCAAGAAGCCAGTGTAGCTGTCTGCCATGACGGAGCAAGCCATACAAAAAAGAAATCGAAGAATTGTCATGGAATACATTACTGACAGTCCAGCGCCTGTGATGAAGGTAACACCAAACCTTCTGTTCCCGGACCAAACTGGGCTGCTATTTCTCACGGCCCAATAATGAAACACAAGTGAGCTGGGCAGGAAGCGAGTTTTTATTTCTGCAACCTGTTACAGGGAGAAGCCCTGGCAAGCATCACCAGACTAACTCAAAATTA
>NW_026088971.1:0-25000 GCF_024542745.1 Macaca thibetana thibetana | reverse complement strand
TAAAAGGGATATCACCACTGACCCCACAGAAATACAAACTACCATCAGAGAATACTATAAACACCTCTATGCAAATAATCTAGAAAACGTAGAAGAAACGGATAATTTCCTGGACACTTAAACACTCTCCCAAGACTAAACCAGGAAGAAGTTGAATCCCTGAACAGACCAATAGCAGGCTCTGAAATTGAGGCAATAATTAATAGCCTACCAACCAAAAAAAGTCCAGGACCAGACAGATTCACAGCCGAATTCTACCAGAGGTACAAGGAGGAGCTGATACCATCCCTTCTGAAACTATTCCAATCAATAGAAAAAGAGGGAATCCTCCCTAACTCATTTTATGAGGCCAACATCATCCTGATACCAAAGCCTGGCAGAGACACAACAAAAAAAAGAGAATTTTAGACCAATATCCCTGATGAACATCGATGTAAAAATCCTCAATAAAATACTGGCAAACCAAATCCAGCAGCACATCAAAAAGCTTATCCACCATGATCAAGTGGGCTTCATCCCTGGGATGCAAGGCTGGTTCAACATATGCAAATCAATAAGCATAATCCAGCATATAAACAGAACCAAAGACGAAAACCACATGATTATCTCAATAGATGCAGAAAAGGCCTTTGACAAAATTCAACAGCCCTACATGCTAAAAACACTCAATAAATTCAGTATTGATGGAACATATCTCACAATAATAAGAGCTATTTAAGACAAACCCACAGCTAATATCATACTGAATGGGCAAAAACTGGAAGCATTGTCTTTGAAAACTGGCACAAAACAGGGATGCCCTCTCTCACCACTCCTATTCAACATAGTGTTGAAAGTTCTGGCTAGGGCAATCAGGCAAGAGAAAGAAATCAAGGGTATTCAGTTAGGAAAAGAAGAAGTCAAATTGTCCGTGCTTGCAGATGACATGATTGTATATTTAGAAAACCCCATCATCTCAGCCCAAAATCTCCTTAAGCTGATAAGCAACTTCAGCAAAGTCTCAGGATACAAAATTAATGTGCAAAAATCACAAGCATTCTTATACACCAGTAACAAACAAACACAGAGTCAAATCACGAATGAATTTCCATTCACAATTGCTTCAGGGAGAATAAAAGACCTAGGCATCCAACTTACAAGGGATGTTAAGGACCTCTTCAAGGAGAACTACAACCCACTGCTCAGTGAAATAAAAGAGGACACAAACAAATGGAAGAACATACCATGCTCATGGATAGGAAGAACCAATATCGTGAAAATGGCCATACTTCCCAAGGTAATCTATAGATTCAATGCCATCCCCATCAAGCTAACAATGACTTTCTTCACAGAATTGGAAAAAACTGCTTTAAAGTTCATATGGAACCAAGAAAGACCCCGCATTGCCAAGAATATCCTAAGCCAAAAGAACAAAGCTGAAGGCATCATGCTACCTGACTTCAAACTGTACTACAAGGCTACAGTAACCAAAACAGCATGGTACTGGTACCAAAACAGAGATGTAGACCAATGGAACAGAACAGAGTCCTCAGAAATAATACCACACATCTACAGCCATCTGATCTTTGACAAACCTGAGAGAAACAAGAAATGGGGAAAGGATTCCCTATTTCATAAATGGTGCTGGGAAAATTGGCTAGCCATAAGTAGAAAGCTGAAACTGGATCCTTTCCTTACTCCTTATACGAAAATTAATTCAAGATGGATTAGAGACTTAAATGTTAGACCTAATACCATAAAAACCCTAGAGGAAAACCTAGGTAGTACCATTCAGGACATAGGCATGGGCAAAGACTTCATGTCTAAAACACCAAAAGCAACGGCAGCAAAAGCCAAAATTGACAAATGGGATCTCATTAAACTAAAGAGCTTCTGCACAGCAAAAGAAACTACCATCAGAGTGAACAGGCAACCTACAGAATGGGAGAAAATTTTTGAAATCTACTCATCTGACAAAGGGCTAATATCAAGAACCTACAAAGAACTCAAACAAATTTACAAGAAAAAAACAAACAACCCCATCGAAAAGTGGGCAAAGGATATGAACAGACATTTCTCAAAAGAAGACATTCATACAGCCAACAGACACATGAAAAAATGCTCATCATCACTGGCCATCAGAGAAATGCAAATCAAAACCACAATGAGATACCATCTCACACCAGTTAGAATGGCAATCATTAAAAAGTCAGGAAACAACAGGTGCTGGAGACGATGTGGAGAAATAGGAACACTTTTACACTGTTGGTGGGATTGTAAAGTAGTTCAACCATTATGGAAAACAGTATGGCGATTCCTCAAGGATCTAGAACTAGATGTACCATATGACCCAGCCATCCCATTACTGGGTATATACCCAAAGGATTATAAATCATGCTGCTATAAAGACACATGCACATGTATGTTTATTGTGGCACTATTCACAACAGCAAAGACTTGGAATGAACCCAAATGTCCATCAGTGACAGATGGATTAAGAAAATGTGGCACATGTACACCATGGAATACTATGCAGCCATAAAAAAGGATGAGTTTGTGTCCTTTGTAGGGACATGGATGCAGCTGGAAACCATCATTCTTAGCAAACTATCACAAGAACAGAAAACCAAACACTGCATGTTCTCACTCATAGGTGGGAACTGAACAATGAGATCACTTGGACTCGGGAAGGGGAACATCACACACTGGGGCCTATCATGGGGAGGGGGGAGGGGGGAGGATTGCATTGGGAGTTATACCTGATGTAAATGATGAGTTGGTGGGTGCTGACGAGTTGATGGGTGCAGCACAGCAACATGGTACAAGTATACATATGTAACAAACCTGCACGTTGTGCACATGTACCCTAGAACTTAAAGTATAATAATAATAAAAAATAAATAAATAAATAAATAAATAAACAAATAAATAAATAAAAAACAAAATGGAAGTGGAAAGTAAGGTTATTCTTCATTCATTCAGTTTGTGAAAATGTGTGTTACATGACTGTTAAATCAATGGCATACCACTATTACATCATGTATCCTTTAGAAAATTTAAGTATATTGCTTTTACCATAGCAAAAGCAGAAAAAGTCCTCAACTGTTTTTCCGAGGGTTGCCATTTCTACAGCATCTACACCATCTGATACACCTGGATTGCAGACTTCATTTTACACATCTTTGCAACCTTTTCTTCTTCTTCAACACCTGTAAAAAATAATAAAAAGGTGCATAGCCATTATCTATTATCTTTTTATTTGGCTTTTAGTAAAAATAATTTTTCCTGTATTCTAAAATGTGTGATTTGTTATACAAACAAGTAATACGTCATGTGAGGTGGCTCACACCTATAATTCCACCACTTTGGGAGGCTGAGGCAGAATTGTTTGAGCCCAGGAGTTAAAGACCAGCTTAAGCAACATATGAAAAACCCATCCCTACAAAAAAGATAAATAAAATTAGTTAGGTATGGCAGTGCACATCTGTAGTCCTAGCTACTCTGGAGGCTGAGGCAAGAGGACTCCTTGTGTCCAAGAGTTTAAGGTTATAATGAGCTATAATTGCACCAGTACACTCCAGCCCGGGTTGCAAAAAGAGAACCTGTTTAAAAAAAAAAAAAAAAAAAAAAAAAAAAAAAAAGTATGGGGAAGATTTTAATGAGTGCTTTTAAAATAAAAACCTAAAATAAGAGCAATTTATTGGCTACAAATTTAAACACGGGAAGATTATCATCAGAAAATAAATTCTAGGCTTACAAAATCCAGCACAATAGCCACTAAACACATGTGACACTTGGAATGTGACCAGTCCAAACTCAGATGTCCCGTAAGTGTACAATACACACTGACTTTTGAAAACTTGATACAAAAAAGTATTCTAAATATCTAAATAATTTCCATTTTGATTACATGTTGAAATATTTTAGATATATTAAGTTAAAGTTACCACTAAAATGATTTTCACAAGTTTCTCTGTATTCTTCTCTAATGTCATAACTAGAAAGTTTAAATCATGTGAATGACTCACATTATATTTAGTTCTATTCAACAGCACTTCTCTAAATCCCAGAAAAGAGCTTAGAATTCTCCTGAAGAATTTCTACAACTGCCTCATGAACCTATGGATTATGTTTCAGAAAACACTATTGCAAAAAAATAAGAGGCATTTGAGAATTAGATTACAAAAACCATTCTTCATGGTATCAAATTATTAACAATGTAAACAAAGTACAAATACCGATGGGCAAGGACTACAACTCACAACTGAGGACAACTCCCCTAATGCTTAGTTATAATCACCGGAGAACCACATAAGCCAGGCAGCACAGGATGGGAAGAATAAACATAGCTACTGACAGGGTTATGGTATCTGTGGGACAGAGGGCAGCTGATACACACACAATCAAAACATCATTATTAGTATAAAGAAACATACACTCATAATCAAGGCCTTAACATTTCTCAAAATTACACTATTGACAAAATTTTAAAAATAGGTTACTACCATAAAAGCTTGGAAGATTATAACACAGGAGGTTGGGGGAGGGATACAGTGCCAGAGGATAGTTTTTTAAAGAAGTTAAAATTCTAGTGGGAATTAAAATTAGTGAATTAACAAAACTTTTTATTCACTAGTAATCTCAATTTATTATGAATTGAATCTAATCTGACAACAGAAATTCAAGTTTATACCTTAGTGGCATAAATGCATCTGTAGGAGATATTGTAGGTTCAATTCCAGACCACCACAATCATGCAAGTATAAAGTGAAGTCACACAAATTTGTTGGTTGCCGAATGCATTTAAAAGTTACACTGAATCTTTCTTTCATGAAAGATCTCTCAGTGGTGTCATGCTATTGAATAGCATTTTACACACAGTGGAACTTCTTTCCAAATTGGAGTCAGTTCTCTGAAAGCCTGCCATTGCTTTATGAAGTTTACAGAATATTCTAAATCTTCTGTTGTCATTTCAACAATATTCACAGCATCTTCACCAGGAATAGATTCCATTTCAGAGATCCCTTTCTTTGATCATCATAAGAAGCAACTCCTTATCTCTTCACATTTGATGATAAAATTGAAGCAGTGTAGTCCCATCTGAAGGTTCCACTTCTAATTGTGGTTCACTTGCTAGTTCCACCACATCTGCAGTTTCTTTCTCCACTGAAATCTTGAATCCCTTAAAGTTATCCATGAGGGATGGAATCAACTTCTTCCACATTCCTGTTATATTCTGGTCTATTCCCATGAATCACAAATGTTCCTAATGGCACCTAGTTCCTAATGTTCCTATTGGCACCTTCTCCTTTCTAGAAGATTTTTAATTTACTTTGCCCAGATTCATCAGAGGAATCACTATGTGTGGCAGATACAGCATTACAAAGTGTATTTCTTAAAGAATAAAACTTGAAGGCTGAGTGCAGTGGCTCACACCTGTAATCTCAAACTCTGAAGAAGGCCAAGGTGGGCAGATCACTTGAGCCCAGAAGTTTGAGACCAGCCTAGGCAACATGGAAACGAAACACCTCTACAAAAAAATACAAAAATTAGCTGGGCAGGCTGGTACACCACCTGTGGTCCCAGCTATTCAGCAGGCTGAAGTGGAAGGATCACCTGAGCCTGAAGAGATTGAGGCTTCCGTGAGTTGTGACTGTGCCACTGCACTCCGGCCTGAGTGACAGTGAGACGATCTTCTCAAAAAAGAAAAAGATAGTAATAATCCTAAGATTTGAAAGTTGAAATTACTCCTGGATCTATGGGCTGCATAATGGATGCTGCATTAGCAGGCATGAAAAGGATATTCATCTCCTTGTACACCTCCATCAGGGCTCTCAGAGTGACTGGGTGCAGTGCCGATGAGCAGTAATATTTTGAAAGGAATTTTTTTTTCTGGGCAGTAGGTCTCAAAAGTAGGCTTAAAATATTCAGTGAACAATGCTATAAAGAGATGTGTTTTCATCCAGGCTTTATTGTTCCACTGACAGAGCACATGCAGAGTAGATTTACCACAGCTCTTAAGGGCCCTAGAATTTTTGGAATGATAAATGAACACTGGCTTCAATTAAAGTCACCAGCTGCATTAGCCCCTAACAAGAGTCTCAGTCTGTCCTTTGAAGCTTTGAAGCCAGCAATGGAATTCTCTCTAGCTAGCAAAATCTTAGATGGCATCTTCCAATATAAGGCTATTTTGTCTACATTAAAAATTTGTTTCTTACCACTCAAAGTTTCCCCATATCAGCAATAAGGCTGTTTTGCTTTTTTATCATTTGTGTGTTCACTGGAGCAGCACTTCTCATCTCTTTTGATAACTTTTCCTGTGCACCCACCACCTGGCAAACTGGCCTAGCTTTCAACCTTTCTCAGCTGCCACCATGTCTTCCTCACTAAGCTTCATCATTTTTAGCTTTTGATTTAAAGTAAGCAGCCTGCAACTATTATTTACTTGAACACTCAGAGGCCACTGGAGGGCTACTAACTGGCCTCATTTCAATATTGTGCCTCAGGGACTAGGGAGGCCTTAGAGAAAATGATGGGAACATACAACATTCAACAATTAGGTTTGCCATCTCATATGGGTGCGTTCATGGAGTCCCAAAACAATTACAACAGTAACATCAAAGCTCACTGATCTCAGGTCACCACAGTACATACAACAATCATGAAAAAGTTTGAAATATTGTAAAGAGTTACCAAATGTGACACAGAGAACCAAAGCAAGCACACACTGTTGGAAAAATGGCACAATAGACTTAACTGACACAACGTTGCCACAAATCTTCAATTTGTAAAAACTGCAGTATCTGCAGGGCTCAAAAAATGAGGTATGCCTGTATGTAGTCTGTGCCTATAGACACCCTACCTTTTTGTTTCCTTTCTATGTTTTTAAGAAAATGCTCTACCACTCAGTTAACATGAAACTTTATCGATAGTGTTCAGTTACACAAAGATAGGAAAATTGTCATACTGTGAAAGGTCATAAGTACTAACATCCTATAGTAAATGTTAAGACCGTGTTCCAATGTCAAATAAGCTCAACACTTCTCTAAATGAGGATTACAAAACCCACTGAAGATTCTGATAAGGTGATTCCACTGAGTGAGTTGAGGAGAACTGTTTAATTTTGCATCTTCCTTAAACAAACTCATTTGCAAAGTGAATTTCTTGTTTTCAATACACCAAATATTTACTTAGAAAAGAACTCATTATCTGAGTAAGAACTTTTAATCTATTCAAAATTTCTCTACCTTCATTCCTTCTCTCATATGTGTCTTATTAATTCAGAGTAAAACCAAGAAAGAAACCCCATACTATTAACACTTTCCATTTTTCTTAACTCTTCAGTATTTACCCTGACATATTACCACTACTGTGATTCCTTTTGAGCATTCTGAAATGTCTCCATGAACATTTCAGAAAATCCTTTACAGTTCAGTCTGGCACGGTGGCTCACACCCATAATCCCAGCACTTTGGGAGTGCAAGGTGGCTGGAGGTCCGAGACCAGCCTGACCAACATAGTAAAACCCCGTCCCTAGTAATAATAGAAAAAAATTAGCTGGGTGTGGTGGTACACACCTGTAATCCCAGCTATTCAGGAGGCTGAGGCAGGAGAATCGCTTGAACTCAGGAAGCAGAGGTTGTAGTGAGCCAAGACCATGCTACTGCACTCCAGCCTAGGCAACAGAGTGAGACTCTGTCTCAAAAAAAAAAAGGAAGGAAGGAAGGAAGGGAGGGAGGGAGGGAGGGAGGGAGGGAGGGAGGGAGGGAATCTTTTATAGTTTAAACCTCATTCTGCTTTAGAAGAAAATGACATATATATAAATGTTTAGGTTTAGAATTAATAAAATAAAAAATGATAAAAATACAATGCTGGCCTAGCACAGTGACTCATGCCTGTAATCCCAGCACTCTGGGAGGCTGAGGGGGGCAAATCAGAAGGTCAAGAGATTGAGACCATCCTGGCCAACATGGTGAAACCCTAACTCTAGTAAATTAAAAAAATTAGCCGGGTGTGTGGCGTGTGCCTGTAGTCCCAGCTACTCAGGAGGCTGAGGCAGGGGAATCTCTCAAACTCAGGAGGTGGAGGCTGCAATGAGCCAAGATCACGCCACTGCACTCCAGCCTGGTGACAGAGCAAGACACTGTCAAAAAAAAAAAAATGCTTACAATATTTTATGAAATCTATTTAAATGTCCTTTCTGGTACTGAAAAAACTATGTCCTCCATCCTTCAGTTCTGAAGGCAAACACATCTGTTTTGTAAACTGTGATGCAGGTCACTTCGGCCTTAAACTTGATCAGTGCTTTAAACAATACAAACAGCAAACATGTTAAAGGCAGACATTTAAAAACACCATTTCTGCTAGATGAATTAAAAAATCTAACACAAATCTAACAGCATTTTTAAAGGTACTATTCTTCCTAAATTTTTGTCTGATTTTAAACAAAAGACAACACAGAATTTAAAAGAAAAAAAATACAGAAATCCCTTTTAATCTATTATAGGTCAGATTCTCCAAAAAATAGACACAGATTTTACACACGCTTGCTGGGGAGCACTGTCAGTAACAGCACCCCGGAGGTGGGAGGCACGCAGGAATGAACAGGGATGCAGCTGCACTATGAGCTCAGAAGCCAATGTGGCCCTCCTCGGGGCAAGGGTGGGCAAGGTGACCCAAACACTTACAGCAGCTGGGGAAATTAGTGCCATCAGTATTCAAAGAGGGGTTTGGAACTCACGTTACGGCATTCACTACGTAATTCCTTCCTCCAGAAGTATTCCCACATCTACACATAGCCAGAATCACATTTAGGTGAGTACTCACTGACTTTTACTAAGTATATTTCTAGGATTAAATATTCTTTAAAAATGTTATAGTGTATATAGTATTCCATTTTATGTATATACCATAATTCATTTAGTGCTAACATTATTTCAAAGGTCAGTGATTCCAATTTTCCCTCTTAAAAAGAACACTACTGTAATAAATGGGAACAAAATATGTACATCTTGAATGACTTTCTCAAAAGAATCAGAGACATGAGAGTCCAAAAGAAAAAAAAAAAAAAAACATTGAGAGTAAATACTCCATATACTCAAAATTTACTAAAATTTGCTTCCTAATAAGGTTCATAATATCCTAGCAAATGCTACCATGCAACTTTTCCAGAAACCTTGAAAAGGGGTATCTTACTATCATAAACATACTCCACTGATTGGTGTTAAAATTAGAGAGCACTGTAGCATAATTTTCTGAAAATTATCATATCCTTTGCCTATTTTTCAAATGTGTTAGTGTATTTTCCTACTGATCCATACAAGTACATCACTTATTTTAGGCATAGAAAAGCCATTTATGGAATTAAATAATTACATAATAATTATATATATTTTGATTTAGTTTTAAAATGTGTCTTAGTATAACTATTTTGCTCATCTAGAATTTAACTCATCACATGATGAGGACTATATATTGAAGTTTTTTTATTTTTTACCAAATACCTTATTTTCTCAGTATCATTTGTTGAAAACTATAAGCTTCCCACTATTTGTTTTTGATTTGTGCAATAATCACCCTCTAATTTCTTAAATGGAAATTATTTTTGCATAATATTGCTTTAAAATGTTATCTTCAATAACTAATTTAGCAGCTAGCAAGGTGATCAGAAATCTTTTGAACTACAATAAAGCTATGCTAGAGAACTTCTGGCCTAGAAGTGAGCCAACAGCGCCCCAGCGTGAAGAATGATAGGGCACGGTAATTTCCTTCCATTGCACTTACATGAAATGTGCTGTGGCTGCTCTCCTGTAAGGAACTATTATTTACTTACCTTGTGGTAAGTGAGGGTGCATTCTCGCTTCACTATCCACACTTAATCCTGTCAGCAAAGGCAGTTTATGAAAGAGCAAATCAAGATTCATGTACTATCCACGGATAAGACAAAAGAAGTCTACCAGCCAAGGAAGAGATGAAGTCAGCCTAGGTCTGTTTAGTATTCTGACAAGCCAGTCAAGAACTCAACAGTTTCTACACCTTTAATTATACTGTGTAATATACAAATAGGAATAGGAGGAGAAATGGTCTTACTAATGCTGGGGAGGAAGAGATAAAGCCTGAGAATAGTGAAATGCCTATGCTGAAGATAAAGGGACTATAAAGAAATTGTAAGGACGCAAATGACCCTATGGTACTCTATGCAGAAATTTGTATTTTAAAAAATTATTTTATTATCAACAACAGAACAGCATTTCATCTCTAAATTTTTATTTAACATTAACAGTCACAAATTTCAGCTGGTTTTATGATCACAAGGCAGAAACAAGTCACATTAATAAAATAACAGCATATAACCACTAACCATTCTCAAATATCTTTAAGGAGATAATTTTATCAAGTTTTTAAAACAATTTTTAATGCAAATTTTAATTATGCAAAAATAATTTCCATTTAAGAAAACAAAATAGGTGGCCAAGCACAGTGGCTCAAGCCTATAATCCCAGCACTTTGGGAGGCTGAAGCAGGAAGATCGCGTGAACCCGAGAGGTCAAGGCTGCACTGAGGTACGACCATGCCACTGCCCTCCATTCTAAAAGAGTCAGATCGTGTCTCAAAAAATAAAAAAAAAAAAAAAAGCATCCACAAACTATGTCACACAGAGCTCTGTGAGGTTAAGCACTATCTATTACCTTCCAACCACTTAAGAGGAAGAAAATGTATAGCTCCTCCTACTTAAAATATTTACATTTAACGTGTCAGAAAATACCTAAGGCCATGCATGGTGGCTCATATCTGTAATCCCTTTGGGAAGCCAAGGCAGAAAGATCGCTTGAGCCCAGGAGTTTGAAACAAGCCTGGGCAACATAAGGAAACCCCATCTATACAAAAAAGCTTAAAAATTAGCTAGGCCAGGAACAGTGGCTCATGTCTGTAATCTCAGGATTTTGAAAGGCTGAGGCAGAATCACTTGAACTCAAGAGTTAGAGACCAGCCTGGGCAACACAGTAAGAGCTCATCTCTACCAAAACTCAAAAAAAGTAGCCAGATGTGGTAGCACATGCCTGCAGTCCCAGCTACTCAGAAGTTGAGGTGGGAAGAACACTTGAATCCAGGATGTCCAGGCTACAGTGAGTCATGATTACACCACTGCATTCCCATCTGGACAACAGAGTAAGACCCCAACTCAAAAAAAAAAAAGTAAAAGAAAAATAGAAAATACCTTAGCCTGATACTTTTTAAAATAAATACTATTTCCAGCTACCTACCTATAAAAATACGATAAATTGTTAACTACTATGATAGTAACACAAAAATAAAAACTATATAATCAGCACTCAATATTCTGTTGTAATTATGCATATGATGGGCTTTTTTTTTTTTTTGAAGGAAAGATTGACAAGGTGTGGTGGCTCTCACCTGTAATCGCAGCACTTTAGGAGGCCAAGGTAGACAGATCACTTGAGCTCAGGAGTTCGAGACCAGCCTGGCCAACATTGTAAAACCCCATTTCTACCAAAAAAAAAAAAAAAAAAAATTTAGCCAGGTGTGGTGGCACATGTCTGCAGTTCCAGCTACTAGGAAGGCTGAGTCAGAAGAATCACTTGAGCCTGGGAGGTGGAGGTTGCAGTGAGCTGAGATCGCACCACTGCACTCTAGCCTGGGTGACACAGTGAGACTCCGTCTTAAACAAACAAACAAAAGTAAACAGCTAACACTAAACAATTTGGAAACAGGTGGTTAATGCAATAGTGAATGTGTAAGCAGAAGAAAACACAGATATACAAGAGTAAAGATGCCCTGATGGCCTCAAATTCTGGGAATCTTTTACATATAGATACAATAAAACTTCAGCATCATTCTCTAGTATACAAACTCATTCCGAGTAACCAAAAATATTATACATAATTTCAAAGTTAACAGTTGCAAAACAAATGATTGCCTAAAATCGTCATAGAAAAATATTTGAGACTAAATGTAAAAATTAAATAACCTGGGCCAGCTGTGGTGGCTCACACCTGTAATCCCAGCACTTTTGAGAGGCTGAGGTGGGTGGATCACTAGGTCAGGAGCTGGAGATCCTCCTGGCCAACATGGTGAAGCCCCTGTCTCTACTAAAAATACAAAAATTAGCTGGGCGTGGTGGTATGTGCCTGTAATCCCAGCTACTTGGGAGGCTGAGGCAGGGGAATTGCTTGAACCAGGGAGTCGGAGGTTGCCGTGAGCCAAGATCGCGTCACTGCACTCCAGCCTGGCAACAGAGCGTGACTCCATCTCTAAATAAATGAATAAAATAAAAAATAAACATTTTGAAGTATGGTCATAAAATGTGATTTGAAAGACTTAAATCTATAACTACTATTCAAGAAAAAAACTATTCCTTAAAACTAAAAAAACATAAAATTATATATTCTACAAAAACAAATCAACTTCATCTATGGCCCAGTCCTACCCAACTATGGAATGTCAGAATAGAAGGTCTCGCCATGGACTCAAGAGCTGACATGAGGAATGTCACCACCATCCTGCTCTTTGAAGACTTCTCACCTTCAACAGGCAGAGTGGACATTGCTACTTGGGCCATGATCTTTGTGCAAGGGAAGTAATCAGAAAGTGAGTGGTAGAAATCTGGTGTCCTACACCCACATTCAGGGCTTCGAGGGTCTCCCATGGGCTGCCTAATTTATAGTTTTCTTGCCTAAGAGAAAAAATAAGGCTTAGAAATTATGTACTTGATTTGCCCAAAACTCTCATCAGCTAGAGAATCCATCCCCTAACTTTCTATTTAGTGTTATTTCAATAAAATTACATCAACATTACACCCAAAATAAATCCAGATGGCTGAGTCAATCAGTGAAATTTCTCCCAAGGAGGAGGAGGAGGAGAGGTGCTTTACAACCCAGTGATGGGCTACCACAGCTCAACACAGGACAGAGCTGCCAAGCTCCTTTTCTCCCCTGCATATCCCGACACAGCAAAGAGTGGGTGCAGTGGACTGAGGCTGGGTGGAGATAAGTTCCTCTTTTTACTAAAAAAAAATAGATCACAGGCATCAAGTAACATGTGAGATTCTTTATAACACAGCATATTGTTCTCTTTGAAAAAAACCTGTAACATTTTGTTAACAGCAAAGACCCTCAAATGAATTTCAAACACTATAAATATATAACACATCAACAGGAAATACTAACTGTCAGCAAGAATATCAAAAACCTGGAACCTTTATGCACTGCTTTTTGGAATGTAAAATGGTGCAGCCCCTGTGGAAAATGGTTTGGCAGTTCCTTGAAATATTAAGCATAGAATTATCATATGATCCAACAACTCCCTTTCAGTGTATATACTCAAAAGAACTGAGAGCAAGGACTCAAACAGGTATTCGTACACTTGTGTTCACAGCAACATTATTCACAATGGTGAAAAAGGTACAACCAACCCTAATGCCCATAAATAGGGGAATGGATAAGCAAAACGTGATATACACGTACACAGAATATTATTCAGCTGTATAAAGGAAAAAAACAATTCTGGCCAGGTTCGGTGGCTTACACCTTTAATCCTAGCACCTTGGGAGGCCAAGGCAGGCAGATAGCTTGAGCCCACGAGTTCGAGACCAGCCTAGGCAACATAGCAAAACTTCATCTCTATAAATCTTTTTTAAAAAATAAAATTCTGATAATGCTATAGATGAACCTTGATAGCACTATGCAATCTATGCATGTAACAAAATTGCAATTGGATTCCATAAATGTATGTAAAGTTTTAAAATGGAGAATTTATCAAGGAAGAAATGCGACCCACAAAGAGCAGAGAGGAGTGAAACAGGAAAGCCACCCAGCCAGAATTGGTGTTGAGCTAAGAGAGGCTCTCCACTGCAGGAAAATGGTGAGTAAGCAAGAGCTGCTGGTGACTCACCCTTCTGCCATCGATCTTTGAAATCCTGGGCCCAGAAAATCCCCCAACACCTTCCCCACAGGGCTCCTCAACTGACACAGAGAGCTGCATGGAGTCTGGGCAGACCCTCCAGTCAGGGCCACATGGAATCCTAAGGGCCTTGGACTCCTGACCACAACAGTGCCAGTTGCTAAAGCTCTGCCACTAGGGGAGGACAGGCTCTCTCACATGCCCCCAGGATAGGGGCCATACCTACAATGCTGAGGAGCAGACTCACCTCCTGTCTCTACTCTATCTCCTATAGAGGCCCCACTTCCACTACACCTTGCCTAGAAATGCCCTCTGGCCTGGGTCCCAGCGCAGCCACTTAACCCCTACTTAAGCACTCAGGCTGGTTGCAACTCTGCAGACAGAGCTCCCAGAGGTAACTGACAAGCCTGCTGTTTCTGCAATTGCCATGGCCCCAGGCTCTACCTCTCATAGGCTAGGGAAGAACTAAAGAGCCCAAGAACTACTATAGGCTTCCAGCATACCACGGTTGCCTTACAGAAAAAGTAGACAAACTGTTTTCCACGTGGGTCCCCTTCCCTGCTACTCTTCACTGTATAGAGTCTCCTGACGTGGGCCCCCAGCACAGCCATTCTGCCCCCGACTACTCCCATGGGTTACTTCAGTCAGTGACCATCTCTGCATCTCTCCGCAATGGAGCTTTCAGAGGCAACCCATAGGCTCCCCGCCATTGCCACTGTAGCAGTACCACCATTGTTGGCCTTGGTCTGGGAAAAGAATGAAGACCCTGATTGCTTTGCTAGCACTTCCAGCATGCCACAACCACAAGATGGAGAGAAGCCCAGTCTCTCTTCTCTGTGGGCTTCTGGCTCCCTTCTCTTCACCAGGTGGAACCCTGCGCTTAAGCCCACAGTGCAGCCACCTCACCCTTGGCTGAACATTCTCACTGACAGAGGCTCTGTGCCTCTCTAGGGTGGAGTTCCCGGAGGCAACTGACAACCCTTCTGCCATTACTGCTGCAGTGATCCTGCCCTTGCTGCCCTCAGGCTGGGGAAGAAACAAACAGCCTGAGTGTTTTGCTCATGCCTCTAGCAGGCCACAGCCAACAGATGGAGGAGAGCCCAGTCTCTCTTCCCTATTGGCCCCAAATCCCCTGCTCTTTACCAGGCAGGGGTCCCAGCGTGGGCCCACAACGTAGCTGCTCCATACCTGACTGATCAATCTGATTGGCAGCAGGTCTGCATATCTCTGAGGTGGTACCCCAAGAAACAAGTGAAAGGCCTTCTGCCATTGCCAAGGCCAAGGTCCCCGTCTCTGCTGCTCCCAAGCTGGGGAGGGAATAAAAAACTTGAGTTAACCCCAGGGCTATGATGCCAGCCTGGGAGTGCCAAGCCAAGACCTGTGGCTAGTACTCAAGTAGAGGAGGAGCCCCCACTCTCACAGCACTGAAAGGGGGAATGGCTGCAAACACAAGAAAATACAGAGGACCAGTGTTGCCAAGAGCCTATCCGCTGGCCATTACACTTATGTGCCATCTACTCAGTTGCAGCTCAAACATTAACACCAATAATACTTTGCTATATGTCCCCCTGTGAAATGAAAGACAAGAATTCAGCCTCAAAGACACTTTGCAAAGTCTTGGGCCCTCTGAAAACATCAAGGAGTAAAACAAGCTGACTGTACTGAAATTACAACACAGTTAAAGAAACACCAGCCTACACGAATGAAAAGAAACCAGCACAATGCAACTCTGGCAATGCTAAAAGTCAGAGTGTCTCCAAATGACCACACTAGCTCCCAAACAATAGTTCTTAATCAGAATAAAATCGCTGAAATGACAGAGAATTCGGAATCTGGATGCCAATGAAGATCATCAAGAATCAGGAGAAAGCTGAAACCCATTTCAAGGAATCTAAAAAATTCAGTGAAACTATTCAAGAGATGAGAGATAAAATCGCCTTAAGAAGGAACAAAACTGATCAGATAAAGCTGAAAAACTCACAAGAATATTTTGTAGTACAATCATTAATATTAACAACTGACTACATCAAGCTGAGGGAAGAATTTCAGAGCTCAAACACCAATTCTTTGAATTAATTCAGACAAAAAAAACTGAAAAACGTATTTTTTTAAATGAACAAAACCTTTAATAAATATGGGAATATGTGAAGACACAAAATCTACAACTCACTGGCATCTCTAAAAGAAAGGGAGAGAGAACAAGAAACTTAGAAAACATTTTTGAGGATATTGTCCATGAGAATTTTCTTAACCTTCCATGAGAGGTTAAAATTCAAATTCAGAGAATTCAGGGAACCCCCAGGATATAGCATACAAGATAACCATCCCCAAGACATGCAGTCGTTAGATTCTCCAAGGTCAATGTGAAAGAAAAAAATATTAAAGGCAACTAGAGAGAAGGGGCAGGTCACTTATAAAGGAAACCCCATCAGGCTAGCAACAGACCTTCCAGAAAAAATACATGCAACACAAAGGCAGGCACGGTGGCTCATGCCTATAATCCCAGCACTTTGGGAGGCCAAGGTGGGCAGATCACAAGGTCCAGGAGATCGAGACCATCCTAGTTAACACGGTGAAACCCTGTCTCTACTAAAAATGCAAAAAATTAGCCGGGCATGATAGCAGGCACCTGTAGTCCCAGCTACTCAGGAGGCTGAGGCAGGAGAATGGCGTGAAACTGGGAAGCAGAGCTTGCAGTGAGCCGAGATCGCACCACTGAACTCCAACCCAGGCGACAGAGCAAGGCTTCATCTCAAAAAAAAAAAAAAAAAAAAAAAAAAAAAAAAAAAACCATGCAAGACAAAAACAATTTGGGGGCCTATATTCAGCATTCTCAAAGAAAATAAACTCCAACCAAGAATCTAATCACACCAAACTAAGCTTCATAAACAAAGGAGAAAAGATCCTTTCAAGCAAATGCTAAAGGAATTCATTACATTATCCTGCCTTAAAAGAGATTATTTGTCAGGTATGGTGGCTCGCCCCTGTATTCTCAGCACTTTAGGATGCTGAGGCAGGCAGATCATGAGGTCAAGAGATCAAGACCATCCTGGCCAACATGGTGAAACCCCATCTATATTAAAAATACAAAAAAAAAAAAAAAAAAAATAGCTGGGCGTGATGGCATGCACCTATAGTCCCAGTTACTCAGAAGGCTGTGGCAGGAGAATCACTTGAACCTGGGAGGCGAAGGTTGCAGTTATTAGCTGAGACGGTGCCAATGCACTCCAGCCTAGCAACAGAGAGAGACTCCATCTCAAAAATAAATAAATAAATAAATAAATAAATAAATAAATAACAGAGATTCTTAAGAGTGTATTAAACATGGAAATGAAGAACTACTACTGGCCACCACAAAAAAAAAAAAAAAAAAAAAAAAAAAAAAAAAAAAAAAAAAACACCACAACTAAGGGCCTGGGCAACATGGTGAAACCCCGTCTCTACTAAAAAACATACAAAAATTAGCGGGGTGTGGTGGTGCACACCTGTAATCCCAGCTACTCAGGAGGCTGAGGCAGGACAATCACTTGAACCCAGGAGGTGGAGGTTATAGTGAGCCGAGATCACGCCACTGCACTCCAACCTGTACAACAAGAGTGAAACTCCGTATCAAAAAACAAAAAAACAAAAACCAAAAAAAACACACACACTTAAGTACATGGGCTATTTACACTATAATGTAAATACACAATCAAGTTTACATTACAAACAGCTAACAACACAATGTCAAGATCAAATCTGCACATATCAGTATTAACCTTGAAAAAGAATGGGCAAATGCCCCATTGAAAAGGCACAGAGCAACAAGTTAAATGAAGAACCAAGACCCAACTGCATGCTGTCTTCCAGAGACCCATCTCACATGCAAAGAAATGCATAGGCTCAAAGAAAAGAGATGGAGAAAGATCTACCACGCAAATAGAAAAAAAAAAAAAAAAAAAAAAGAGAGAGGAGTTACTACTCTTATTTCAGACAAAACAGACTTTAAACTAACAATGATCAAAAAAGACAAAGAAGGGCATTTCATAATAATAAGGGGTTTGATTCAATGAGAAGACTTAGCTATCCTAAATATATATATGCATAAATTTGTATATATACACATACACACACACACACACATATATATATATATATATATATATATGTATCTGCACCCAATACTGCAACATCCAGATTCATAAAACAAGTTCCTAGAGACTTATGAAGAGACTTAGATAACCACACAATAATACTGTGAGACTTTAAAATCCCACTGAAAGTACCAGACAGTTCACCAAGGCAGAATACTCACAAAAATATTTAGGATTTAAACTTGACACTTAACCAAATGGACCTAACACTCATCCACAGAACACTCCATCCAGCAAAAACAGAATACACTATCTGCACATCACACAAACTCTACAACTGACCACCACATACTTGGCCATAAGGTAATTCTCAACATATTCTAAAGAATCAAAATCATACCAACCACACTATCAGAATACGGTGCAATAAAAATAGAAATCAATACCAAGAAGATCTCTCAAAACCATAAAAATTTAATCAAAACTAAATAAGCTGCTTCTGGATGACTTTTGGGTAAAGAATAAAATTAAGGCTAAAATCAAGAAATTAAGTGAAACTAATACAGACAAATATACAACATACCTAAATCACTGGGAAACTGCTAAAAAAAAAAAAAAAGTGTCAAAGAGAATGTTTATAGCACTAAACATCCACATTAAAAAGTTAGAAAGATATAAAATTAACAAGCTAACATTGTATATTTTTATTTTATTGTATTTATATATTTATTTTTGTGACAGAGTCTCTGCTACCCAGGCTGGAGTGCAGTAGTGCAATCTCAGCTCACTGCAACCTCTGTCTCCCAAGTTTAAGCAATTCTCCTGTCGCAGCCTCCTGAGTAGCTGAGACTACAGGCTTGTGCCACCATGCCCAGTTAATGTTTGTATTTTTAGGAGAGACACACAAGGTTTCATCATATTGGTCAGGCTGGTCTCAAACTCCTGACCTCAGGTGATCCACCCACCTTGGCCTCCCAAAGTGCTGGGATTATAGGCATGAGCCATTGCACCTGGTGATATATAGAGGAACCAGAAACGTAAGAGCAAATCAACCCCAAAGATAGAAGCCAAAAAATATTAAAACTGAACTAAATGGAGATTTTTTTTAAAACTGTACAAAAATCCAATTAAAATGACTTTTGAAAGAAAATTGATAGACTGCTAACTAAAGAAAAAAAGATTTTCATAAATACAATACAAAATGACTAAAGAAATATTATCACTGATGCCACAGGAATACATGAAACAATTAGATAACTAATATAAACATTTCTATGCACACAAATTAGAAAACACAGAAGAAATGGAGAAATTCCTGGAAAAATACAACCTCCCAAGATTGAATCAGGAAGATATTAAAACCACAAACAGAGCAATACTGAATTCTGAAATTGAATCAATAATAAAAAAGCTTACCAGAAAAAATCCTGGACCAGATGGATTCACAGCCAAATTCTACCAGACATATAAAGAAGAGCTGGTACTAGCTGTACTGAAACTATTCCAAAAAAAGTAGGAGGAGGGACTTCTTCCTAACTCATTCTATGAGGCCAGTATCATCCTGACACCAAAAACTACCAGAAACAGAATAAAAAAGGAATTATCAGGCCAATATCCCTGATGAACATAGATGCAAAAATCCTCAAAAAAATTAGCCAACTGAATCCAGTAGCCCACCAGAAAAGCTAATCCACCATGATCAGATAGGCTTTATTCCTGGGATGCATGGTTATTTCAACATATAAAATTAAATGTTATTCATCACATGAACAGAGCTAAGAAACAACCACATGATCTCTCAGAAGATTTATTAAGATTAATGCAGTAAAGGCTTTCAATAAAATTTAACATCCCTTTATGTTAAACACCCTCAAAAACTAGGCATCAAAGATATGTACCTCAAGATAATAACAGCCATCTATAACAAACTCACTGTCAACATCACAATGAAAGGGCAAAAGCTTGAAACATTCCTTTTGAGAACCAGAACAAAACAAGAATATCTACTCTCACGACTCCTATTAAATATAATAATGAAAGTCCTAGCCAGAGCAATCAGGCAGGGGAAAGAAATAAAAGGCATCCAAAACAGGAAGAGAGGAAGTCAAATAATTTCACTTCACAAATGATATAATTCTATACTTAGAAAAGCCCACAGTCTCTACCCAAAGGTTCCTAGATCTGATAAAGAACTTTAGCAAAGTTTCAGCACACAAAATAGATGTATGAAAATCAGTAACATTTCTATACACTAACAACATCCAATCAAAAATACAATTATATTCACAAGAGTCACAAAAAGAATAAAATATCTGGAAACACAGCTAACCAGGGAGGTGAAAGATCTCTACAATGAGAATTACAAACCACTGCTAAAAAAAAATTAGAGATGACAAAAACAAACAGAAAAACATTCCACACTCATGGATATGAAGGATCAATATTGCTAAAATGGACATACTACCGAAAGAAACTTATTCGAATTCTTTCCAACGTCACTTTTTTTTTTTTTTTTTTTTTGAGACGGAGTCTCGCTCAGGCTGGAGTGCAGTGTTATTCCTATCAAACTACCAAAGACACTTTTAACAGAATTTTTTAAAAACGAAAAATCTTATTTGAAACAAACAAAAAAGAGGCTGAATATTCAAAGCTTTCTATGCAAAAGAACAAAGCTGGAGTGATCATATTACTCGATTTCAAACTATACTATAAGGCTACAATACCTAAAAGAGCATGGATACTGGTACAAAAATAGACATACAGACCAATGGAACAGGCTAGAGAACCCAGAAATAAAGCCACACAACTAAAACCATCTGATCTTTCACAAAGCCAGCAATAACAAACAATAAGGAAAGGACTCCTTATTCAATAAATAGTGCTGGGATAACTGGCTAGTCATATGCAGATGATTGAAGCTGGACCACTTCATTATACCATATACAAAAATTAACTCAAGATGGATTAAAGACTTAAATGTAATATTTAAAAGTGTAAAAAACTCTGCAAGAAAATCTAGGAAATATCATGCTGTACATTGGCCCTGGCAAAGAATTCATGACAAAGACTCTAAAAGCAATTGAAACACCACCATCACAAAATTGACAAGTGAGACCTAATTAAGCTAAAGAGCTTCTGTACAGCAAGAAAAACTACAAACAGTAAACACACAACCTACAGAATGAGAGAAAAAACTTACTTATCCAGCAAAGGTTTAATAGCTACAATCGATAAAGGAACGTAACTCAACAAGCAAAAAACAACCTTGCTTAAAAATGAAAAAAGAACATTAACATACACTTCCCAAAAGACACACATGCATCCAACAAGCATATAAAAATACTCAATATCAGTTATTAAAAAAATGCAAATCGAAGTCACGAGAGACCATCTCACATCAGTCACAACAGCCATATTAAAAAGGCAAAGAATAATAGATGGTGGTGGGTGGTGAATAGAAAAACCTTATACACTGCCAGTGGGAATGTAAATTTTTCCAACCACTGCTGAAAGCAGTCTGAAGATTTCTCAAAGAATTTAAAACCAAACTTCCATTTGACCCAGCAATCCAATTTTTTGGTATACACCCCAAAAATAGAAATCATTCGACTGTAAAGACACATGCATACTTATGTCCATTGCAGTACTATTTACCATAGCAAAGACATGGAATAATCTGATGTTCTTCAATAGATACAAGGATTTTACAAATGTGATATATACATATATATACACACACACACACGTGTGTATATATACACACATATATATATACACGTGCACACACACACACAATGAAATAGTATTCAGTCATTAAAAAAGATAAACTTCTGTCCTTTGCAGCAACACGATGAACCTGGAGAACATTAAGTGAAACACACCAGGCATAAAAAAATAAATACTTCACATTGTCACTAATATACAGAATCTAATAAAGTTGGTATCATCGAAGTAGAGAGTAGAATGGTGGTTACTAGAAATTAGGGTGTGTAAGAGTGCAAAACGAGGAGAAAATGGTCAATGGGCAATAAGTTACAGTTAAGTAGGAGGAATATATTCAAGTGCACAGTAGAGTGACTATGGTGAACAATTTTGTATTAAATATTTCAAATGGCTAGAAAAGAGAATTTTGAATGTTCTCACCACAAAGAAATAATAAAATGAGATATCAGACATGATAAATCCCATAATTTATTACATATGTAAACATGTATCTAATGCTCACATTATGCTCCAACGATACGTAAAAGTATTGTGTCCATTAAAAACAAAATTAAAGGCCAGGCGCAGCGGCTCATGCCTGTAATCCCAGCAATTTGGGAGACTGAGGTGGGCAGATCACCTGTGGCCGGGTGTTTGACACTTGTCTGGCCAACATGGTGAAACCCTGTCTCTACTAAAAATTCAAAAATTAGCCGGGCATGGTGGTAGGCACCTGTAATCCCAGCTACTCGGGAGGCTGAAGCATGAGAATTGCTTCTCATGCTGGGAGGCGGAGGTTGCAGTGAGCCATGATCATGCCACTGCACGCCAGCCTGGGTGACAGAGTGAGACTCCGTCTCAAAAAAAAAATTATAGAAGGAAAAAATGAGGTCATAAACTAACCATCTGCCCCCAAATTGTATAGAAAGACATACAAATAAAGATAATGACAACTCACCAGAAGAGAAACCCATAAGAAAAAACTTCAGTAGCGATTAGTACTATGGTAGAAAACCTACAATGTAATTGAGGAATTGCTGAAGCTGAGAGTGGACAAGTTTGAGAGTGAAAATCTCATGGAGGCCAGTCTTAGTTCCTCCTCACTTTTGAGAGTTTTATTTTCAGAAGCCTTACTAGATTCTCACAGGAGTAACAGAAAAATCTTATCTTTCTGGCATAGGGAAGGGAAATGTACCCTACTAAAAGCCACTCAGAGCATTCTGTTCTTACCAAGCTCTGCCATCATTAAACTGTTTTAGCAAAGCCTAACCTACTGGGGTTTTGTCAGAGTTTATATGACCTGAGGTAAGGGAAATACCCATCACCAAACTGCTGTAGTATTCAGTTGGGAAGAAGAGAAATATTCAATTTCAGACCACTTGAGCCCTTCATGTGAGTGAAGGGACATAGGCAACTCCCATTCTCTCTAGCCTTCCTGTCAAACCTAAGGGCGTGGGAAATGTGAGGCATCTTCTAAGAACACAGAGGCACAGACTCACTAAAAGACACAACAACACTCACAGTGGTTGGAATGAACATATCCTTCTGTTCTCAATAAATGTACCTGGACAAATTGATGGAAGCAGAGGTAATAAGCAACCTACATTTTCCTCCCTGTATCTCATGTTCTGTGTCACAGATGTATCCTCTGGAGGACAGAGCAGTTCTCCTATGTTTCTCTAAAAGAAGTAAGATTTTTCTGACTCCCAAAGTAATTTTGATCTAGTTCAATTCTGAAAACTAAAATCCACTAAGGAACATATACAAAGAACACCACAAATCACCCATACGGAGCCCACAGGGACACATTAGGAAATGTGACATTGTGTTGTAGTAATTTTGAAGGCTGGATTATTGGGAGTTATATTTTGTTGACAAGTTCTGAGAATATACAATCCACTAGGCAGAAGCTACACAGAAAAATGAGCTTTGACATTAAAATGTTTGAAACCCAGATGGTACAACAAAAGTTTCAGAATTGTACACTCTATGCAGCATGACTGTGGATGTGTTGATGTTTTATATGTATATTATTTGATGTGGAAACGAGTGAGGAGGCTGCATTATCCAGAATGTATATGAGATAATCAGAGTTAACCACGAAGTGGGTAAAATTAAAATAAGGATGGTGATCATTTGGAACACTAAAGAACATTGATAATGAGAGATCTACAGTTTTTCCCAGATATACGAAATACGTTTTCTTTGTTATTAAGACTAACATACTTTCTGCTTCTGTTATGCTTAAAAATGCCTTGTTTTTCCCCCAAGCTTCCATTGAACTTTCACCCAACACCTTCTTTTCTTCAACATCTTCACATTCCTTCAGGATCACAAATCTAAGTACCATGACCTGATCAGCTATCACTTGGCCTTCATTCATGTTCCTCACTGTAGTGGATGCTTGGTCTCCAGATATGTTTGAATCACTGCACTTAGGGAATGAGTTCAAATCTAAGTCCTTGTTCTACATTAGCAGAGTGAGGATGGGCCTATGTATCTCTAACACCTGTCTCCCGAGTGTACACCAAGCCAGAATCATCAGCCCCAGCAACTGCTGGTTGGCAAGGCTTAAACAAATGTTATTTTGTAAAGAAATTCACAAATAACATTATCACTGTCTTTTTTTTTTTTTTTTTTTTTTTTTTTTTTTTTTGGTCAATTTGTCTTTCGGTAGTAACGTAATATTCTTCATTGTGGCTTCTTCTAACGTGATGCATACCAGTCTACTTAAGGTCAGCAAATACTGTTCACTTTCTCTAATGAAGTCCTTTTTTCACTCTGACATTATCCAGGGATGTCTTCATTATAGAAATTACACTGCATTCAATCGCACACATGGTGATCCTTTTGTCCCAGCATCCGAGGCAATCCCAGCACCTTCACAGCACCAGCATCTCTCCAAGAGCCTTCCCAAAGAAAAGGGCCATTCAGACCATCCTGCTGTTAGTGAGCTACTTTGTGTTCTGAGAGGACCTCATCATATCATCCTCTTCAACCCTACTGTGGACATATAACCCAGTCATCCTGAGTGTGCGGAACCTGGTGGGCAATGTCTATGCCACTGTTGCTCCACTGGTACAAATTAGCTGATAAAAGGATAGCTGACATTCTCCAAAACATGCAAAGTGCTATAAAGTTTTAACAAGTTAGCAATGGAAAACATTTCTAAATACTAGTCTTATCCTATAAATTGTTCAAGTAGCCTTGGAATTCTTTTTACCTTACTTAATAAAATGCATGGAATCACACTTTTATTAATATTTATCTGATTTCAAAACGGATGCATCCAAAAACCACGTAATTTCTTTAGTTCAATGTCTACC